>NC_092344.1:7643172-7949009 GCF_963676685.1 Mytilus edulis
TATTTGACACATTTGCATATACCGATTGCTTGATTGGCGTTTAACGACACTTTCAACAAAACTAGTATTTCTGGCAGCCACCCTTTATCGGTGGCCACAAAATTCTATGAAGAAAAAATCATCAACCTTCGACAAGAAAATTGACAATCTTTGTCAATTAAGAATGAAGTCTAACGCACCTCTCACGTATTGGGTTCGAACTTCAAACCTAGTGTTTGTGGTCATGTTGTTTTAGGTCCCGTAAATTTTAGATACGATTCATGTAAATGCTTATCAATTTTACATTAAAATAAGATCTCAAAATAGTGTTTTCATCGGTATAAACATAGATATTATTTTCAATTAATACTAGAACACACCCGCGAAATCGCGGGGAAATAAAGTGTATGTAAACTGTAAAAAAAATTATAACTGGAGAATCCCAGGAGAGGTATCAAAAGTCAAAGGTACTTGTGGACTGGGCAAAATTTTTGTTGCCCTCCCCCTTTTTTCCAAATACCGATTTTTATTCTTTCGGGTTTTTCTGTATACTATGGACATACATATATATATATATATATATATATATTATACTAAAATAACTGTTTAAAATGGTCACTGATATATTAAAAGTCACCCCAGTAAACTATAGGAATTATAGTAAATTATAGCAAATTTATACAATGTATTCATAGTATATATGTATGTAGTATACAGAAATATTTCAGTGACCGCCGTGGATAGAAAACTATTGGAATTGATAACATATATAAATAGCAAATACACTTTATCTATAGTATACATGGTATATGTATGGTCATAGTATACAGAAAAACGCAAAAAATAATTGTTCTGTCCCAAGTACTTATGCAAATTATGTTTAATTTCAAAACAGGCCTAAAGGGCAGCGGAAGTCTTTTATATTTCTCAAAAAGTCAGTCCAATGACGGAAACAATATATGAACGACTATATTTTCGTTTCCTCCCAAAATAACCCAAACTGAAATACTTTAAGCAAGGATGATAATTGCTAGAACACACCCGCAAAATCGCAGGCATCCTGAGCGTGGTTGAAAGTGTGTAAAGTGTTTTAGCATGAATTTTTGTAAAACATTAATGACTGAAGAATTTCAGGAAAACTAAGGTAATTAAAGTTATATAGGTACTTGGGGACATTACAATTGTTTTTCAACCCCTTCTCCTTTTTTCCCAAAATTTCCAATTTTTTGTTTTCTATTTATTTCAATATGAACATACGTTTAGTATGTTATGAACATACATTACTATAAATAAAGTGTGTTTGCTTTTTACTATCAATTCTCAGTTAACTAATCAATCCACGAAGGTCATTGGTATATTATATAGACTGACCCTCTCTTTTTGATATACTTAGTGACCCGATGAATTTTTTTAAAAGATTTTATGACTGAAGAATTTCAGAAAAGGTATCAAAAGTTATAGGTACTTTGGGACAGGACAATTGTTTTTCTAGCCTGGCTCCTAATTTTTCCCTCCAAAACTGCTATATATTTTTATGCCCCACCTACGATAGTAACCAAATTAGACTTTTGACCCCAATTTCACGGTCCACTGCCCATAGAAACTGAAAGTGGGAGTTTCAGGTTAAAGTTTATGGTCAAGGTAGTTTTTGATGAAGCTGAAGTCCAATCAACTTGAAACTTAGTACACTTGTTGCTTATGATATGATCTTTCTAATTTTAAAGCCAAATTAAACTTTTGACCCCAATTTCACGGTCCACTGAACATAGAAAATGAAAGTGGGAGTTTCAGGTTAAAGTTTTTGGTCAAGGTAGTTTTGGATAAAATTGAAGTCCAATCAACTAGAAACTTAGTACATATGTTCCCTATAGTATAATCTTTCTAATTTTAATGCCAAATTAGATTATTACCCAATTTCACGGTCCATGGAACATGGTAAAGGATAGTGCGAGTGGGGCATCCGTGTACTTTGGACACATTCTTGTTTTCTATTGATTTCAGTAATGTTAGCGTTTATCCGTATATTATGAACATGCATTACTATAAACAAAGTTTATTGCTTTTTACTATCAACTCTCATTTAACTAATCGATCCACTTCGGTCATTGACATATTATATAGACCCTCTCTATTTAATAAACTCAGTGACCGCCGTGGATAGTAAACTTGAAAATGATAGCAGATAGCAAATACACGTTATTCATAGTCTTTGGTATGTGTTATATTTCATATTTTGCAAATTGGAAATTTCAAAATATATCTATAACATCTGAAATTTCCAATTTGCAAAATAGGAAATATAACATATGTACAAAGTACAGAAAAAAACGCAAACCCGATGTCTAGTCTTTTGACCCCAATTTCACGGTCCACTGCCCATAGAAACTGAAAGTGGGAGTTTCATCAGGTTAAAGTTTATGGTCAAGGTAGTTTTTGATGAAGCTGAAGTCCAATCAACTTGAAACTTAGTACACTTGTTGCTTATGATATAATCTTTCTAATTTTAAAGCCAAATTAAACTTTTGACCCCAATTTCACGGTCCATTGAACATAGAAAATGAAAGTGGGAGTTTCAAGTTAAAGTTTTTGGTCAAGGTAGTTTTTGATGAAGCTGAAGTCCAATCAACTTGAAACTTAGTACACTTGTTGCTTATGATATGATCTTTCTAATTATAAAGCCAAAGTAAACTTTTGACCCCAATTTCAGGGTCCACTGAACATAGAAAATGAAGTGGGAGTTTCAGGTTAAAGTTTTTGGTCAAGGTAGTTTTGGATAAAATTGAAGTCCAATCAACTAGAAACTTAGTACATATGTTCCCCATAGTATAATCTTTCTAATTTTAATGCCAAATTAGATTATTACCCAATTTCACGGTCCATGGAACATGGTAAAGGATAGTGCGAGTGGGGCATCCGTGTACTTTGGACACATTCTTGTTTTCTATTGATTTCAGTAATGTTAGCGTTTATCCGTATATTATGAACATTCATTACTATAAACAAAGTGTATTTGCTTTTTACTATCAACTCTCATTTTACTAATCGATCCACTTCGGTCATTGACATATTATATAGACCCTCTCTATTTAATAAACTCAGTGACCGCCGTGGATAGTAAACTTGAAAATGATAGCAGATAGCAAATACACGTTATTCATAGTCTTTGGTATGTGTTATATTTCATATTTTGCAAATTGGAAATTTCAAAATATATCTATAACATCTGAAATTTCCAATTTGCAAAATAGGAAATATAACATATGTACAAAGTACAGAAAAAAACGCAAACCCGATGTCTAGTCTGACTTAAAATTTCGTCCAATGACGGAAAAATATCCGGACGCAGTTTTTTTCATTTTTCTCCCAAAATAACCCAAAACAGAATAGTCATTAGAATGGATGACAAATGCGACAATACATGGTACCTATAGGACACAGAGGCATGATGATTAATTTATTGTGGAAGGAAGAGAAGCGACACACAAAATGAGGTCTTCTCGTTTAATAGTATAGATAAAAATACTTGCTTTATATATCTTGCTATGAGTTACCAACGCTAATAATTTCACACTGTGCAATGTCATAATTTTCCTATTTTTTATGACGTTTTTAAACCTCATCCTACTGATGAAAGTAAAACAACAAAAATAGTGAACACCAGGGAAATTTTAAAACGGAAAGTCCCCAGGTCAGTCGCCTGTATCTAGGTGGTTGTCGTTTATTTCTGTACATCATATGTATATTAAGTTGTGATTTGTTTTGCATCAATCCGTTGTTTTTCTCGTTTAAATTGTTTTACATTTTGTTATTGTATGACCTTTTAGATGTGCTTTGCAGTATGAGTTTTGTTCATTGTTGAAGACCTTTGATGAACTATGATTGCTAACAATTTTTTTATAACAAATTTAGTAAGGAGTTTAACGCTAATAACATCACAATAAGCAATTCGTGGTGGCCATCTTTAATTTGTGGAGGAAACCAGAGTACCCAGAGAGAACCACCAAACTTCAATAGAAAATATGACAATCCTTGACACTACGTACGGGGTTCGAACTCGTAACCTCAATGTTGACAGGATAGTGATTCAGTAGACAAACAACTCGGCCACTGAGACCCGAACAATTTTGGGATAAATTATTGAAGTTTAAATTTTTCTTCGTTTAATCAGATTTATCATCAACCTGTCAAATAAACTTCAATAACAACATACAAATATCAATCAATTCACCAAGATTATTAGTATATATAAGAAGATGTGGTATGAGTGCCAATGAGACAACTCTCCATCCAAATAAGAATTTAAAAAAGTAAACCATTATAGGTCAATGTATGGCCTTCAACACGGAGCCTTGGCTCACACCGAACATCAAGCTATAAAGGGGCACAAAATTACTAGTGTAAAACCATTCAAACGGGAAAACCAACAGTCTTATCTATATAAACTAGAGGCTCTCAAGAGCCTGTATCGCTCACCTGATTCTACTTGGGTTTTTGAAATCATATAAAAAAAATATAAAATTTGGCTAAAAGTGACAACACAACCTCATTTATAAGGAAAGGAACATGTTTAATTTCATTCAAAAGTCCCCCACTGGCGGCCATCTTGGATGACGGATCGGCTACAAAGTAACAACACTTGGTCAGAACCTCATAAGGAACATTCATGCCATGTTTGGTTTTATTCCATTCAGTGGTTCTCTAAAAGAAGTCATTTGTATGCATTTCCCATAGGGTCCTATGTTAAACTAAGTCCCCTGCTGGCGGCCATCTTGGATGATGGATCGGCTACAAAGTAACAACACTTGGTCAGCACCTCATCAGGAACATTCATGCAATGTTTTGTTTTATTCCATTCAGTGGTTCTCTAAAAGAAGTCATTTGTATGCATTTCCCATAGGGTCCTATGTTAAACTAAGTCCCCCGCTGGCGGCAATCTTGGATAATGGATCGGCTACAAAGTAACAACACTTGGTCAGCACCACATTAGGAACATTCATGCCATGTTTGATTTCATTCCATTCAGTGGTTCTCTAAAAGAAGTCATTTGTATGCATTTCCCATAGGGTCCTAAGTTAAACTAAGTCCCACGCTGGCGGCCATCTTGGATGATGGATCAGCTACAAAGTAACAACACTTGGTCAGCACCACATAAGGAACATTCATGCCATGTTTGGTTTCATTCCATTCAGTGGTTCACTAGAAGCAGTGATTTGTATGCATTTCCAATAGGGTCCTATATTAAACTAAGTCCCCCGCTGGCGGCCTTCTTGGATAATGGATCAGCTACAAAGTAACAACACTTGGTCAGCACTCCATAAGGAACATTCATGCTATGTTTGGTTTTATTACATTTAGTGGTTCTCTAGAAGAAGTCATTTGTATGCATTTCCCATAGGGTCCTATGTTAAACTAAGTCCCCCGCTGGCGGCCATCTTGGATGATGGATCGGCTACAAAGTAACAACACTTGGTCAGCACCCCATAAGGAACATTCATGCTATGTTTGGTTTTATTCCATTCAGTGGTTCTCTAAAAGAAGTCATTTGTATGCATTTCTCATAGGGTCCTATGTTAAACTAAGTCCCCTGCTGGCGGCCATCTTTGATGATGGATCGGCTACAAAGTAACAACACTTGGTCAGCACCACATAAGGAACATTCATGCCATGTTTGGTTTCATTCCATTCAGTGGTTCACTAGAAGGAGTCATTTGTATGCATTTCCAATAGGGTCCTATGTTAAACTAAGTCCCTGCTGGTGGCCATCTTGGATAATGGATCGGCTACAAAGTAACAACATTTGGTCAGCACTCCATAAGGAACATTCATGCTATGTTTGGTTTCATTCCATTTAGTGGTTCTCTAGAAGAAGTCATTTGTATGCATTTCCCATAGGGTCCTATGTTAAACTAAGTCCCCCGCTGGCGGCCATCTTGGATGATGGATCGGCTACAAAGTAACAACACTTGGTCAGCACCCCATAAGGATAATTCATGCTATGTTTGGTTTTATTCCATTCACTGGTTCTCTAAAAGAAGTCATTTGTATGCATTTCCCATAGGGTCCTATGTTAAACTAAGTCCCCGGCTGGCGGCCATATTGGATGATGGATCGTCAACAAAGTAACAACACTTGGTCAGCACCTCATAAGGAACATTCATGCCATGTTTGGTTTCATTCCATTCAATGGTTCTCTAAAAGAAGTCATTTGTATGTATTTCCCATAGCTTCCTATGTTAAACTAAGTCCCCCGCTGGCGGCCATCTTGGATGATGGATCAGCTACAAAGTAACAACACTTGGTCAGCACCTCATAAGGAACATTCATGCCACGTTTGGTTCCATTCCATTCAGTGGTTCTCTAGAAGACGTTCAAAATGTAAATTGTTAACGACGACGGACGACGGACGACGGACGCCAAGTGGTGAGAAAAGCTCACTTGGCCCTTCGGGCCAGGTGAGCTAAAAAACGAGAAACGAGAAACACGTATAAATAACATAAACAAACGACAACTACTGTACATCAGATTCCTGACTTAGGACAGGTGCAAACATTTGCAGCGGGATTAAACGTTTTAATGGTACCAAACCTTCTCCCTTTTTCTGAAACAATAGCATAACATCACAACATAGATATTAGCCATATATCACATTAGTTTTTTTATAATGTGTGAATTAATTTAAATTTCGGCAGATTTTCTGTAAGTTTAATTGACCAATGATTTTTTTTATTTAATGAACTGAAATGTACATTTCGCAAATGCAGTTTTCATCTTTCAACAAATGAAATCGGCAACAGTAATATACCGCTGTTTAATAGTCAACATTCGATTAAACAAAAACAAATCCGTGTAACAAACTTAAACCCAGGAAAAACATCAAAATGAATGTTACTTCTCTATTCAATAGCATTTTTTGTGGTTTATCAAATCGACGCAGCCGGTTTTTCTCCTTTTTAAGTTAATCAAGTAGACGCAGCCGGTCTTGCTCTTAGCGTTGTTAATACCCTTTGTCTTTGTTTGTCAAAATGGTTGTAATTGAATAATGAGATTTGAACATCAGAATAATACAGTTGCCTAAATGGAGATAGGAAATAGGAAAATGAGCTCTGAAATTAGAAAAAAATCTCAAAATAAATATATAAAAATTTCTTGTTAAAAAAATACTTCACAAAACTGTTGTAGTTCAAGTAAAACTTTTTATATTTGCAGCCGGTTACAATAAGTAAATTTTAAGCATAGTGTACACATAAATGTTAATCACTTCCACAACAATAGAACTCAACATCATTTAAAGCTGTGTCATCCCCGTTGCCTTGAGGTATCTCCAGTTTCGTTCTCAGCCCACAGATAGCACTTCCTTTTGCACATGACCAACTAAAAGCACCATAACTACCCCAAAAACCGTCATCACCAATGATGTGAGAACGGCTTACACTGTTTAGATTTCGACACTCAAATTTTACATAGTTGGCTGCAGTGTCATCTCCATTTCCCTGAAAAAAGTGTTAAAATGTTTAGTCCTTGAAATATTGATACAATGTATTCTTACTATAATATTTTCAAATTAGCGCTTTGAAATTAAAAGAAGTAAAAAAGTTGGTACAAAACAGTCCATGATCTAAAGGCATACAATTGTACCTTACTGGTACCATAATACATTGTTTTTTAATTTATTTTAATGTATTTTTAGCTACATTAGACTTTATCAAAGTTTAGCGAAAGGCCCAACAAAAAATTCAGCCAAACAAACTTTACAAAACTGTTGTAGTTCAAGTAATTAATTAGCGTAACGATCTTTGTCATTGGTTACATTCGACTTCAAATAAATGCATGCCTCTTCTGAGTACTTCTGTAAAAAAAGAAAATACTTCTGCGTCAGTGGGCTGATTGTGTACACGATTTTGCTTGATCATGCTGAAGCAGTTCTAGCTTGCATACTGTGTAAATCAAATTTATATCATTATGTGAAGAAATCCTTTGTCTTGAATTTTCCAATTGTATAGAAAAGGAACTTAATTTTTTAAGGCTTGCTGTATAATCAATTTATTCTCTAAAATAGTTCTGGATTAATAAAGGCAACAGTATAAACTGTTCAAAAGTCATAAACAGATTGAGAGAAAACAAATCTGGATTACAAAATTAAAACCGAGGGGAACACATCAACTATAAAAGGAAAACAACGAAACAACAGAAACAATGGAGTGCAACAAAAAACACAACGACAATGCAACACACACATAAACGAACTACGCCCGAGCAAATTCTATCTGTGAACTTACATCATAATACTATTACATTTAGCAAACATTATGAAATAAAAAGTATCGACGTGTTGAGGAAACGAAAATATGACCGTAAATAATGGTAATATGACCAAAATACATACACGGTTATAAGTAAATATATTTGTACAATAAATTGTTCAAACTCATATTAAATCGTCCGCAAGTCACATCCTCTCTCTTCCAAAATAAATGGAGCGAGATACATAGTTTGGTAACAGATAACACGTTACCTGTTTCCCTAACTGATTTAAGGATGTTCACTACTCTGTTTCAAAATAACAAGCTTTTAGTATTTAAATAACGAAACAAATAAAGCAAAAAAAATAAATATGGGTCAGTGTGCCCGTTGTCGAGATACAAGCCATTGACAATTTGGCGCTAATTAATCATTTCTAGACGTTTCATCAATTTAACATTGACGCCTTATTTCTTTCAAAAACGGATGAAAAAATAACAAGGATTTTATAAGATATTTCAAACTATGTGTAATCAAAGAATGGAAAGATAAGTAGAGGTTAATGGGCAAATTGGTTTAATGGTACTACATGGATAAAATAAGGGGAATCCGCATATCTGGCAAAAACTCAAAAACATGAGGTGCGAATTTCCTTAAAAGTAACCCCTCTAACAGTTTTTGAATATTTTTTATTCTTGACAATAATTCAGTTGTCATGCGCAAAGCAAAAAATGTAGCAATATCAAACATCTATGAACTATGTTCAAATGAAACTAAACCACGGCATATTGAATGATATTCTTAAAGGCGAAAACGACTAGGAAGGGACTAAAGCAGGCCCCTCATATAGACAGAAAAAGCTCTATGTATCTTATTTCACAGAATAACAAGCCCGCTAATTTTTTTTAGTAAGCTCCATTCTTACCATAGATTCATTGTATTCTGATTTTTAGAGACACATTTGTGTTCCATTAAAGTCCTTTCAGACACTTGTCAATGTCTTTTGTTATTTAGGTAGTGTTTTATTATGTGATGTTTGTTTTTCTGTCGATTGTTTTTTTTTCTTTTATAACTTACTTTTTTTATTATCCCATTGGCATATTCTCCCTCATTTGTCATAAATACACGTGCATAATTGTGAAATTATTAGAAAAATAATAAGAGTTTTTCTTTCAATTTCTTTTCATCGAAGCTTATAATGCTGTTCGAAAGAATAGCTGTAATGTATCTTATTTTTTGGAATAGAATACCTGGTTACTTTCAACTTGGAGAGAGAAGGCGGTTAAGAATTGTCCCGCACTTCCACATGTTATCAATCCTTTCCAATTTCCCCAAGGGCTATACCCAGATGATACGGTATATCCGTTTCCGGAAGTAGTATATCTGGTACCACACACCAATTCTATACCATTCAGAGAAGTATCGTCCTCCCAGGAAAGCGAACCTTGTCTTCGTTCAATCTGTTTCAACATTGCAATTTATGTTTATTCTCATTAATGTTATTATTTTAATTATTGTTATAGATATCCATAATATTTTTACTTAGTTTTTTTATGATTGTGATGATGATATTATTTTACAGTTTTTCCCAAGATTATAACCGAGCATGTGACTCGTTATTGTTCTGAGAATTACTGCTTTTGAGTGATTCATTGGTGCAACAGAGAATAGATATACTAGTACTGGTCTCCTGTCTGAAATTTGAATGATTTATCATTTGTGTTGACAAAACTGATATTATTTCTTTTTTTAATAATCATTAGTAAATATAAGTACACCATAAATGTTAGAAGCCGTATGCTTATTTTGACTGTGAGAGATGTAATGAATTATTTGAAATCACCTTTGCTGATACGCCCGGCGTTGAAACATCTACAATTGACACAATATAACTGACATATCATATGATCATTTCTAAAGCACCAAGAAGTTCGTCTTTTTTACATCATAACCTTCCGAGTACACAAAGGTTTAAGTAACATTTGATTATGAACCAAGTATCAAATAACATTTTGTTTTTTCCATCTAATGTGACCTACCGAATAGACTTATCACTTGTGCATACATGTGCAATGCGACGAGTGACGTGCCTATTACGAATCAGTATCTGCTTGCCGTTCCGGAGCGCTTGCGATCACACTCAGTCCTAGGAGGGTTTCAAGTTGCTCAGTCTTAAATTTCTATAACGGGTTTCTATAATAGGTTTCGGGGACTTTTACAGCTGACTATACAGTAGGGGCTTTACTCATTGTCGAAGGTCATACGATGACCTATAGTTGTTAGTTTCGTTGTCATTTTGGTCTCTTGTGGAGAGTTGTGTCAGTGGAAATCATACCACATCTTCTTTTCTATATTTGTATACTGTTATTTGAAGTTTGATCGGTTTTTTTATTGCCATGGCATTATTAGTTTGCTTTCGACTAATGAGTTTAATATATTTTTAGTATCTTGCGGTTCTCATTAAATATATCTACATTGTAAGATGAAGACGCCGATTTGATTACTCAGTGGTGCTCTAAAGAAATACAACAAAAACTCTAAGGCAAATTCAAAAGGGATAGTCAATAAAGGCTGTAAAACTCTATCAATCAACGGAATAAATTAAAAACAGCTGTCATATTGCTGACTTGGAGCAGGAATTTTACATAGAAAACGAGATTTTGAAGTTAGTTGAATAGCTAGTTAAACCTCACACTTGTTATTCCTATTTCTGTTATATTGTTAAAATTGGGTGGGCAATTTTAACAAACTATTGAAAATCAGAAAAGTATCAAACCAAATCAAGCCATTTTGTACGTTGCATGGATAATATTTTGTTTTGCAAAATTGTTCATCTTTTCGTAAAGTTTTCTAAAGTAAGTACAGGAAATAAATAAATAAAATAAGACGAGGAAGCATCAGAATTCACAAATTTTTAGCTCTTTTGAAACAGCACTGTAAAACATTATATCATACCTTTACTCTATAACCACTGGCAAATTGTCCATCTGGACAAAAACTTGGTGTTTGCCATGTACCCCAGCGTCCACCATTTGACACTCTTAAAGTGCTGCCAATACGTCTTGGAAACGTGGCATAACAAGCACATACGACTAAACTAAATAACAATAATACTCTACACATTCTTGATGAATTCGAATTTGTATCGCAGTTTATTCTGAAAGCATAAAAACATATTCTAAAATACCTCATTTTCGATTAACATAACATAACCCGTATTGAATCACATCAAAGCTCATCTAATTGAGGGTAAAAATGAAAAGAATTGGCCGGCGAAAACAATCGTTATAGGCAGCAGCATACTTATACATGGAAAACCTTCAATGGTTCTTTATTCTTATTGGGAAAGGTCCTCTTATTTCTATTGAACAGAATTATTCATCTTTAGTGAAATATATATATATATATATAACAATGAAATAACATTAGTGAATTGTGTACTTACTGATATAAAAGTCGATATCGCTTACCTTGTTTAGTACTGTTAAACCGTCTTATGGTTATAACCAGATATCATTCCTCATATTATATAACTAACATTCAAGTTGTTTTTTCCGTTTTGTGATCTTAAGATTTTCTTTGAATAATTAATGTTCTAGTTCCTTGATAATTATATAATTTGTCATTTTTTTTAAATGTACTTCGTCACATAAACTATAATTTCCTTTTCGTGACTTGATACTTAAACAAAACATACAACGTGAACAGTTAGGGGTGTATCATGACATATACATATGTACTTTTATAGCAAAACAGGCAAAAGCCAACCAATATGGGATAATGTTATATTTTTACGGACGCAAAATATGAAAGAGGGGAGAAAAATACCAGAGGGATATGATAGGTTTACATTTGTAAAAATCTGAATTTTGCAAAAAGCATGTGTTTAAGTCTGAGTAATAAATTATTTGTTTAAAGTGAAACGATTTCAAATATAATGATTTGTACAAGTTATTATCTTTGTCTCAGTAAAAATTGTACTAGTAATTACTTGTACAATTGTATTTGTACAAGTAATAACTTGTATGATGGCTTCATACAAGTAATTACTTGTATAAAATGATCGTACAAGTAATAACCTGTACAAAATAATAACATGTACACGACATATATATACACACATAAAATATAAAACATAAAACAAATTAAAAGTATACAAATTTTAAGAATATAATAAACAATTTCTTTTCAGTAGAATATCATAGCAGATTTTGGCAGTATAAAAATAAACATTTTCATCACTAAATAAAAATAAAAATACAAGATATGTAAGATTTAAATCTTGGCAAATTCTGAAGAGACATGCCACCAAGCGTAAGTTGTTAGTTGTTTGATACCGTATAAAACGTGTAAGTTATGATTAGATAATTCGAAAATTTTGTATTTTATGCAAAGAATAAACCACTTGGTCCTCATCTGCTATGTTACTTTAGTAAACAGACAGTCCAGCAGGATTGGGTTTCACACATATATATTGATACATACGTATACTACAAATGCAAAATACTATAAAAAAAAAAAAAAGCCTTAAGTGATAATTTGAGTAATAGAAAACTTATTTGGTATATTCAATTATATATGATCTGTATTGTAGATTGTTAATAACGATGGCCATTATAACTCTTCAAGGACTTTTGATCTTAGGAGTGATTATTGCAAATGGTAAGTTTACTACTATGTTGTGTTATATTTACTATTGTTTGTCTGTTTATCTTTTTCATTTTAAGCCATCGCGTTGTCAGTTTATTTTCGATTTATGAGTTTGACTGTCCCTCGGGTATCTTCCTCTTTTACAAACTATTTGAATATATAGGTTTTTATTCATGATGAAGGGAAATCCAGAGAAGCGCTTCAGAAGCATGAAATTTAAAAGTAAGATTTTCAACATCATGGATTTCTCTTTATGTAAGCCAGCGAAAAATCGGTTTACATTTATCTTTTGTAATAAGCCATGCGTCATAAATAGATCTATTAGCTTGTTTTGACGATATCCGATGTTTCTTTTTATTAATTTGATATCTTTTCTAAGACATTGGTTGATTTTATTTCTTCTTATGAAAACGACGACATCGACGACATTGATATACAACTAATAATCCTTATGTCATAGCAATATGATGAATGTATTTGTTTTATATTTCAGTCTCTGCCGATGTCATTGTTTGTGAAGAATAATTAGCATACATAAAATGTTCATATCCTTCTAAGATTAAAGTCTCAAGTGCAATATATGGACGGACCAATGGTAGAAGCATATGCCCTCATCCTTCTATACGTACAACTGATTGCAGATCATCAACTTCTGTCAATAAAGTAAAAGCAATGTGCAATGGTAAACGAATATGTCGTGTAAAGGCTGATAATAGACAGTTTGGTGATCCCTGCAGTGGAACCTACAAATATTTAGAACTCGTAGCTTGAATCAGAATTATGGAATTCCCGTATCAGCTTGAATTAGAATTTTGGAATTCCCGTATCGGGCACTTGTTAATTTGCTGTCGACTAGAAAGCAGGTGTTACACAAAATAGTTAAACTTTTTAAAAGAAAAAGAAAAGATGCCAAACAAGAGAAATGCCATAGGATCGCCATCAAGGGCCATGCATGGCAAAGAAGAGAAGAGCGGCTAGCAGAACAGGAGGACAGAGAGGGCAGAACGAAGAAATCCCCCAAAAGAAGGACGGAGCTGGCCGGAAAAGAACTGCCAAGAAAACACAAGGGGTCGGACACGTGGTGGCAGAAGAACCTGTGGAAACTACTGATTTCTCATCAGGTAATGAGTCGTAGGAGGATGCAAGAGTGTTCCCCGCTTTAAGGCACGACCCGTTACACCAAAACTTTGAAATTGCAAATAATTCTATTGATTTCACTCCGTCACAAGAATCTAGCATTCATGACACAGTGGGAGAACACGTGTCTTTTAAAATTAAGGAAAATATTTGAGAGGGAAAGTTTATTGAGCTTCATTCTCTTTTGAGAACGAATAAAGCAATGGAAGAGGTAGACGAGGGCGATTTGAAATTAAAAAGGGGGAACATTTGCATTGAAAACAGATCGTCGAGTGTTTATTTGTCCATAAATGAATGGACTTCAGCATTCATGGTTTTTATGAGTGTCTACATTGAAAAATACAGTACACGGGCACAGGAATTGTTAAAATATATGCGTGATATAAGATTAGCGGCAACGAGGTCAGAAAACTGGGCCACCTATGATGAGCAATTTAAGCTAAAAATAGAAAAGAATCCAAATTTATCTTGGGGAAATATACACGGTGAATATTGGCTATTACACATCACATCTCCCACAGTACAAAACAGTGTGTCAGTGCAATCACAGGGTTATAGACCAAATACACAACACCCGCTAATTAATTTGATGATTATAAATTCCTAACTGTCAGTATTAATCATAAGCCAATTAAACTATAAATAATGTAAACATAACAATCTTTCCCCTTTTAATTTAGAAGATCAAGAGAAACAAGATTAATCTCTAGTGAATGAAAGTAATACATTCAATTTGCACTCAATATTGAACTAAATAGCTACAAGCATTACTGTCTAAATGTCCAATTATGAAATCCTAAACCTACAGTTATATCACTACACTAACTTAACCACAAATATTTACAGTCACATGTCTACAATAAGTCTCTTTGGTGCCTTTCTTACTCTTTCTGTGCGGTGTCTCTTCCATACTAAATCTCCAACTTGGACTTGATAAGTTACTGTTTCGAGTTTATGAACGATAACTCCTTGTTTCCACTTGTTATTGTCTCTATAGTCTCTTTAAGATTTGGACTCCCTCCCTACTGGATGCAAAAAGAATTATTTATTTTTTTCACCATCTCCTCATTTTATCATTAGTCACTGTGGAGCTAATGATTTGACAGATTAGAATTGACAGGGAAGGGTTTAATTGAAAATGTAAAATAGTCTACCCTAGGTTACCAGGCTTTATTTAAAAAGGTTATTATAATATGGTCTTCAAGGCTACAGTGCGATACTGGCATTTTGCACCTTTGAATGCGGGTGCAATAATAGAACAGAACAGAAAAAGAGGAATTTAGTGGTCAAAAACTTTGTTATAGAAAACGGGGGTAAAGCTATATTACATGAGAACATTATAGCGAGTGAAGTGTCTTTATACAGAACAGATGGAACTCATTTGTCACAAACTGGAAATCAGATTTTCTTAAATAATTTACAAGGGGGGAGGGGGTGTTTGAGTCTATCCTACGCACAACAAAATCAACTTTTCAAAGATTTAATAATGAAACTTTTGTGGAGGTGAGAACCCATGTCAGATTTGGTAGCTGACTTGGGCTCACATGTGGCGGTCCAGGGAGACTGGTAGTGATTGGGACCTGACAAGTTCTAAAATTTACAGGTTTGGAAAATGTGGTTAGTGGTAACGGTGGGGTCTACAGATGGGTGACTCTGGGACCTCCTCCACCTCATATTATAGAGGGGAGGCCTACACCTGCCAACAGGTGGGGCACTAATAACTGGAGCAATGGTAATACAAGTGTTTTCCCCGGTCACTCCCCATGGTAGGTGGTGGTGTAACCATGTTCAACTACCAGGGGTTTTATGACACTATGTCAACATAGGTCAGCTGATAGCCATTGTGTATAGGTAATCGGTAGTCACCCGCAGGTGGAAGCTGCTAGTCACCCTGGCGCCTCAACAAAATTTTATCGAATACTCTGTAGCCAAAGTAATGCAAAAAAGTAAAAATGTATATTCTAGTAATGAAAATGTAAATACAAGTTGGTGTAATAAAATGTATGTTTAATTTAAAGGATTGTTTTGTATAAGTTGTAAATGAAATACAGAGGATGGAACCTCTACACAAATGAGTTTAATATACAGAAAATCTGTAGTATTTTAATTTTGGTATTTGTGAAATATAATTAACAACAGACAAACAGAGACAACTCTAGATTAATTTTTAACATAGTTTAGAAAATACGTCAAAAACTCTTTGTTCTTCATCTCATTGTTATTCGTTCAGAACTGATATGGGGTCTTCTTATATATGTATTGCATTTAATAGAGATTATAAAAAATTTATATTTTCAATAATCTGGTTTAATTCAATCAAATATGTGTGTGATTGCGTGGGTGTTGCAGCCTGTAGCTCATTGCCATATTCGGCATGGCCACAGAGGACGCTCGCAGCTTGAATCAGAATTTTGGAATTCCCGTATCAGCTTGAATTAGAATTTTGGAATTCCCGTATCGGGGACTTGTTAATTTGCTGTCGACTAGAAAGCAGGTGTTACACAAACTAGTTAAACTATTTAAAACCCGCCCACCCTCCCTATGACAATAGTTGCTGCTGTTTTTGTTTTATATTTTCAGGCACTTGTTTGCTGTATTTGATTGGAATATTATGGTTACCAGTATCCAAACAGGACTTTCTAGTATTGGAACAATACAGGATAATTTCGAATAAACTTGCGTTTCTATGAATTGGACATTTCCGTTATTAAGCACTTTATTAACATATTATGGACTATTGTGATTTAAGCATCCAGAATTAATTTTAGTTTTTAGTAATTAACAATTTTATTAATGGGAAAGAAAACAAGACATTTTTAAGAAATTAATTATCTTCTACTATCCTTAGGCGCAGAGTCAATTTTGAATGGGGGGAGGTCCAGGGAGACTGGTAGTGATTGGGGGATTATTTCACTCGGCCCTTGCTCTGGGCCCGACAAGTTCTTAAATTTGCAGGTTTGGAAAATGTGGTTAGTGGTAACGGTGGGGTCTACAGATGGGTGACTGGAAATCGCTTGAATACCTGGACGTGTCACCTCACACCCCTCACAATACCTTTGGAAGTAATACCTTTAGCCATGCTGGTGATCAGATGAGGGAAGATCAGAATTTATTTGAAAAAAGTTTATTACTTTAAAGAATTATGAACAAATTAGATTTTCGAAAACAATTTTCACGGAACACTTATTTACGATTTCAACTTTGACTTTTTACCAATATCAACAGTTTAAAAACAACAGACCATAATAATTTTAAAAAATAAGAATATTTTCCGTATCAAGTTAGTTAGTCGGATAAAACAACCGTACGATTGACAAGATATCGACACGCAATTACGACTACATCGGTTACTATAGTTTTGTTCCTTTGTGGTTTATAGACGTATCGTTGTTATTAATCGGGAAAGAAGACAAAATGGCCGAACGCAGAGAATTGATACTCTAAATTTAAAATCGATGGTGATCGCTTATCTAGCGGAATAAAACTTTAACATCTATGAATTTGAGCATTTTTATACAGAATGAACATAATATAAATTTTTGATTTTTTTGTTTGCGAAGTTTCCCTTTAATATGATATCATGCGTCATAAATAGATCTATTAGATTGTTTTGACGATATCTGATTTTTGTTTTTTATTAATTTAATATGATTTATTAAATTGTTTTGACGATATCCGATGTTTCTTTATATTAATTTGATATCTTTTGTAATAAGCCATGCGTCATAAATAGATCTATTAGATTGTTTTGACGATATCCGATGTTTCTTTTTATTAATTTGATATCTTTTGTAATAAGCCATGCGTCATAAATAGATCTATTAGATTGTTTTGACGATATCCGATGTTTCTTTATATTAATTTGATATCTTTGTAATAAGCCATGCGTCATAAATAGATCTATTAGATTGTTTTGACGACATCTGATGTTTCTTTATATTAATTTTATATCTTTTCTAAGACATTGATTGATATTATTTTTCTTATGAAATCGACGGTTATACCACTAATAATCATTATGTCTTTGCAATATGATGAATGTATTTGTTTTATATTTCAGTCTCTGCCAATGTCATTGTTTGTGAAGGTAAATTAGCATACATAAAATGTTCATATCCTTCTAAGATTAAAGTCTCAAGTGCAACATATGGACGGACCACTGATAAAAGCATATTCCCACATCCTGCTATACATACAACTGATTGTAGATCATCAACTTCTGACAGTAAAGTAAAAGCAATGTGCAATGGTAAAAGAATATGTCGAGTAAAGGCTGGTAATGGACAGTTTGGGGATCCCTGCAGTGGAACCCACAAATATTTAGAAGTTAAATATAAATGTGTTTGATTCTGTGTATTAAATAATGCTTTCAAAACACGAATGTATAAAGAAATGTGTGATATTTTGTGTTATCTATCTATTTTCTGGTTTCAATTTACAAAAATGTGTACGTCATATGTATGTTTGATTGTGTATTAATAAAAAAAAACTCATAAAAGATATAAGGCTTAATTTTTTGTACGCACGATGTGCTTTTCTCTACTTACGACTCACCGGTGATGCTTACACTCATCATTAAGGTATCTAGTTAACAAAATGTATCAGATAACCCTGCATACCAACCTACATGTCTATCATTGTTAAGAATAGAACATAGGCATAAAGATAAAGTTTTGTCTATTATTTTTAGAACCGTTATAAATATAGTAAATCAAAAGGAAAAATATGTTCAGAATAATGAGCTCTACCAATTGTCCATGTATATACATCAAAACTGATAGAAACATTCTTAAAGAAGTTATTGCCCATAAATGACAAAGGAGTAGGTCCGGTAAGACCCCTTTTTGGCCCCAAAATATAACAGTTTTACAAAATTGTTAAAATGTAAACTTTTAGTTATTTATTGGACAGTTGAATGCTTCTGCTACATAAATATGGGCTGTTTTTGACAATACAATGCACATATATCGGGTTGTAGCACCATTAAGTCATGCTAAATTACTGAAATCTTCAAAATTCTATCATTTTAGTTAAATTTTAGACGGTTTCCTTGTAAAACGAAAGTGGCCGCATTCGTGTTCATCCTTAATATTGAAATGTAAGTTGTATTTTATGATAATACATAACATATATAAAGGTTGTGGATGAACACGGATGCGGCCACTTTCATTTTTGACAAAAACCATCTGAAAAGTGACGTTTTTTGGCATATTTGAGAGATTTTTCATATTTGAGCTTGAATCGGATCGTTTTAATGACTAAATCAGTTAAAATCTTTCACTTATACTAATTAAATCAAGTGAAATAGACACTTCTTTCGTCAGATGAAACTGAAATTTGAGGCCAAAATGAGTCCTTACCGGACCTACTCCTTTTACGATTTTGATTTTCATGTTTGCCTTCTAACATTGAAATTATGATAACAGAAAAGTTAAAAAAAGAATAATCGTACTTAGAAGGCATGTTATACTACAACAAATGGAAAAAAGTTAAATGTAATCACTAAAAGCGAATCTAAAATACTGTGTTTTAAAATTTTTCTCAAAAAGTTCAAATTCATGTCTTAGATGCCTAGGAAAATTGTTCCAGAGGCTCGCAATAGCTTTGTCTCATTATGATAGATAAATAAGCACTCTAAATCACAAAAATTATCAGCAAGGCAAGATAAATTAATAAGTCACAGACTTAAAGATCATGAATACAAGATCAACAAAATAGAGATTTTTGTCATAATCTATTCTTGTTTACAATATTGGAGAGTGTTCTTTGTTTGAAATACCCATATACCAAGGTGAGCGACACAGGCTCTTGAGAACCTCTTGTTGGCGCTTTATGACATCCAAAAAAGGTAAATAACCACATAAATTATTCAATGTTTTGTTTGGATTGGGTATGTAATATGAAAGACTTTTAGAGTTTAGAGTATGACACTTTTTTGAAGAATTGAATGCCAAAAAATGTATCATTTTGTTTATTTTCTTTTGTTACCTATTCTGACATCCGACACGGACTTCTCTTAAACTGAGTTTTACTATGCGTATTGCTGTGCGTCTGTTTTTCTACATTGGCTAGAGGGTTGAGATCTCAAAAACATGTTTATCCAGGCCGCATTTTTGCGCCTGTCCCAGGTCAGGAGCCTCTGATATTTGTTAGTCTTGTATGATTTTTAATTTTAGTTTCTTGTGTATAATTCGAAGTTTAGTATGACGTCCAATATCACTGAACTAGTAACATATTTGTTTAGGGGCCAGCTGAAGGACGCCTCCGGGTGCGGGAGTTTCTCGATGCATTGACGGCCCATTGGTACCTTCGGTTTTTGTCTGCTCTATGGTCGGGTTGTTGTCATTTTAACACATTCCTCATTTCCCTTTTCAATTCTATACAAAGATTTCTGCATATTTTGATGTATTCTTAAATACAGTCAATAGATGTAAAAACGGTTTAAGGTCGGATTTCGTATTATTCTATTATTTCATTAAAGTCACATGACTAAATTGCCTCTATTGCTTTTAGATGCTAACTATATAGGAAATAAACTCATCATAATTATACACCAGGATTGAAATTTTGTAGTTTTGCCAGACGCACGTTTCGTCTACAAAAGACTCATCTATGACGTTCGGATCAAAAGTTTAAAAGGCCAAACAAAGTATGAATTTGAAGAGCATTGAGGACCAAACAGTTTTAAAGATAGTTTAACTAACAAAATTTATTTGTTTACATTTTATGTGAACCAATTACAGGAGGTTTTATAATGAGTGACTGTATTCGATCATCTCATTTAGCAGAAAATGATGTATGCAAAATTATAATCTGTGAATTTTCCTGTTTCCTTGATCTTCACTCTACTGATCGGACGTTAAATTATAGCAGATGCGTTAAAATGCTTATTATCAATATAAAACAGTAGAAGTTGGAAAATCTTAATTTCCGATCCGCTATCATTGACATACACTTATAAATATAAACCAGTAGGAGTTGGACAATCTTAATTTCTTCTCCGCTATCCTTGAAATCAACTTATCAATATAAACCAGTAATTGGAAAATCTTATTTTTTTCTCCGCTATCACTGACAGCAACTTATCAATATAAATCAGTAGGAGTTGGAACATCTTAATTCCTTCTCCGCTTTCCTTGACATACACTTATCAATATAAACCAATAGGAGTTGGAAAATCTTAATTTCTTCTCCACTATCATTGACATCAACTTATTAATATAAACCAGTAGAAGTTGGAAAATCTTAATTTCTTCTCCGCTATCATTGAAATCAACTTATCAATATAAACCAGTAAAAGTTGGAAAATCTTAATTTCTTCTCCCCTATCCTTGAAATCAACTTATCAATATAAACCAGTAGGAGTTTGAAAATCTTAATTTCTTCTCCGCTATTGTTGACATCAAATTATCAATATAAACCAGTAGGAGTTGGAAATCTTTATTTCTCCTCCGCTATCATTGAAATCAACTTATCAATATAAACCAGTATGAGTTGGAAAATCTTACTTCCTTCTCCGCTATCCTTGAAATCAATTTATCAATATAAACCAGTAGTAGTTGGAAAATCGTAATTTCTTCTCCGCTATTCTTGAAATCAACTTATCAATATAAACAAGTAGGAGTTGGAAAATCTCAATTTCTTCTCCACTAGCCTTGAAATCGATTGATCAATATAACCAGTAGGAGTTGGAAAATCTTAATTTCTTCTCCGTTCTCCTTGAAATCAACTTATCAATATAAACCAGTATGAGTTGGAAAACCTTAATTTCTTCTCCGCTGTCCTTGAAATCAACTTATCAATATAAACCAGTAGCAGTTGGAAAATCTTACTTCCTTCTCCGCTATCCTTGAAATCAATTTATCAATATAAACCAGTAGTAGTTGGAAAATCGTAATTTCTTCTCCGCTATTCTTGAAATCAACTTATCAATATAAACCAGTAGGAGTTGGAAAATCTTAATTTCTTCTCCACTAGCCTTGAAATCGATTGATCAATATAACCAGTAGGAGTTGGAAAATCTTAATTTCTTCTCCGTTCTCCTTGAAATCAACTTATCAATATAAACCAGTATGAGTTGGAAAACCTTAATTTCTTCTCCGCTGTCCTTGAAATCAACTTATCAATATAAACCAGTAGGAGTTGAAAAATCTTAATTTATTCTCCGCTATCGTTGACATCAACTTATCAATATAAACCAGTAGCAGTTGGAAAATCTTTATGTCTTCTCCGTTCTCCTTGAAATCAACTTATCAATATAAACCAGTAGGAGTTGGAAAATCTTAATTCCTTCTCCGTTCTCCTTGAAATCAACTTATCAATATAAACCAGTAGGAGTTGGAAAATCGTAATTCCTTCTCCGTTCTCCTTGAAATCAACTTATCAATATAAACCAGAAGGAGTTTGAAAATCTTAATTTCTTCTCCGCTGTCCTTGAAATCAACTTATCAATATAAACCAGTGGGAGTTGGAAAATCTTAATTCCTTCTCCGTTCTCCTTGAAATCAACTTATCAATATAAACCAGTAGGAGTTGGAAAATCTTAATTTCTTCTCCACTATCGTTGACATCAACTTATCAATATAAACCAGTAGCAGTTGGAAAATCTTAATTCCTTCTCCGCTGTCCTTGAAATCAACTTATCAATATAAACCAGAAGCAGTTGGAAAATCTGAATTCCTTCTCCGCTATCCGTGAAATCAACTTATCAATATAAACCAGTAGCAGTTGGAAAATCTTAATTCCTTCTCCGCTGTCCTTGAAATCAACTTATCAATATAAACCAGTAGGAGTTGGAAAATCTTAATTCCTTCTCCGCTGTCCTTGAAATCAACTTATCAATATAAACCAGTAGAAGTTGGAAAATCTTAATTCCTTCTCCGCTGTCCTTGAAATCAACTTATCAATATAAACCAGTAGGAGTTGGAAAATCTTAATATCCTCTCCGCTATCATTGACATCAACTTATCATTATAAACCAGTAGCAGTTGGAAAATCTTAATTCCTTCTCCGCTGTCCTTGAAATCAACTTATCAATATAAACCAGAAGCAGTTGGAAAATCTGAATTTCTTCTCCGCTATCCGAGAAATCAACTTATCAATATAACCCAGTAGCAGTTGGAAAATCTTAATTCCTTCTCCGCTATCCTTGAAATCCACTTATCAATATAAACTAGGAGGAGTTGGAAAATCTTAACTTCTTCTCCGCTATCCTTGAAATCCACTTATCAATATAAACTAGGAGGAGTTGGAAAATCTTTATTTCTTCTCCGCTATCATTGAAATCAACTTAACAATATAAACCAATAGGAGTTGGAAAATCTTAATTTCTTCTCCGCTATCATTGACATCAACTTATCAATATAAACCAGTAGGAGATGGAAATTCTTAATTCATTCTCCGTTATACTTGACATACACTTATCAATATAAACCAGTAGGAGTTGGAAAATTTTAACTTTGTGTTTATGTTAGATGTATTCCTATTTGTATCCATCAGATGAGTTGAGCCTTTATCAACTAATTTTTATAGTTCGTTCTTATGTTGTGTTGTTACACGACTGTCTCAGGTAATTAGAGTATTGGGATCCCGCTACAATGTTTAACCCCGCCATATTGTATGTATGTGGCTGTCCCATGTCAGGAGGCTGTAATTCAGTGGTTGTCGTTTGTTATTGTGTTACATAACATATTATTTTTTTTAACATAAATTAGGCCGTTAGATTTCTCGTTTGAATTGTTTTATATGTGTCATTTGAGGGCCCTGACTATGCGGTATGTTCATTGTTGAGGGTCGAATGGTGACCTATATCTGTTACTTTCTGTTTCACATGGTTTCTTGAGTAGAGTTTTCTCATTGGCAATAATACCACATCTTCTATTTTGTTTCTATAGAACAATTTGGTAAATTCGATTCAGCGAGAAGGGATTAAAGAAATATCAACGTTTGAAAATGTACAACTATAAAAAGGGAACCACAGTCATATTGTCTCTATTTTCGTTAAACGTTTGCATAGATTTTCCCGCGTGAAATTAAATATCAAAGTATAGAAAAGGATAACTAATTGCTGTATTATTGATCATGATTTTATCATCTAAAGCAAAATATCATGACGTAACAGTAAGACTTATCATTCTAAATCTTCAGTCAGACCTTTAAAAGAAGCATTTTATTACATTGTCTGTTTGTATAAAAGTATGTTGAAGTTTGTTGTAGAGTAGAAAAATCTCACCTGTCAATCACACATAAAACACTATCAAAAATAATTATTAATTCAAAGAAATTATATGCAATTTTATGAAAACAATAACAAATACGCTGTTTCACAGAAAACAAGAATGACGTTTAATTAATGTCTAGTAAAGTACAATGTTATGACGTATAAAATGTAAATGTTGTCGTTGATTGATTACTTAAATTATGTTTTATAAGTTAATCAACATAATAATGACAATAATAAACAAGAATGTGTCCCCAGTACACGGATGCCCCATCCGTACTATCATTTTCTATGTTCAGTGGACCGTGATAATGGGATAAAATCACTAATTTGGCATTAAAACCAGAAAGATCATATCATAGAGAACCTGTGTACTAAGTTTCAAGTTGGTTGGACTTCAACTTCATCAAAAACAATCTCGACCAAAAACCTTAACCTGAAGCGGGACAGACGGACGAACGGACGAACGAACAAACGGACGGACGAACGGAGGCACAGATCAGAAAACATAATGGCCATTAATTGGGCATTAAAACACACACATTACCTTTATTGGCAAAATATTCAGTCCATAAAAATGTTGAACTTCGTACTTTTAAATACAAGCTCTATCATGTTTATTGACGAGTGAGTGTAGATAAAAAGTGCGCCAGGTTTACAACATTATAAACCTGGTATGTTGAATGAGTGTTGTTTTATTAAAAAATACCAAGAGAATATTATAAGTTAAATGTTATAATGATATGTATATCCATATCAATCGTACCTTTCGCTACAAATTAGAATGTTGAGACATAATTCTGAATAGTTTGTTAAAATGAAACCGAAAACAAAACAAAGTACACTTGAAAAGAAATTGTGAGGAAATAAATCTTACTTTCTTTTTGGTAAAACGGACAATCCATATTTTACGAATATTTTACAGTGACTTTGAATTTAAGTTGTAAAGAATTGATTAAATTCATTGTTAAATATACTTAAAAAAGATGGTTTAATTTATAACGGTCACTTTAGATTAATTATAGTAAAGGTTAATATAATATGTACAAACACTGATAAAAAAAAAAATTAAAATTAAAATGTCAATTGTTCTTGAACAATTAGGAGGTCTTTCCTTTTGAAATGTAAAATACATGTTCCAATAGAGATATAACGTATTGAAAAGTTCTTAAACACACAAAAAACTGTTAAAAAATGATAAAAGTCAACAAATTCGCTTTTCAGGAGATGACCTTGACTTTTGACCTTGTGACCTTTGTAAAGATCATCAGTCCACAATGCCATTGCAAAAGACCCCATGGATCTAAGACCTTTGGTTCAAGAGGTAAAGCTAGTTTTACCTTTTCAGACCCGGTAACGGGGGTTATGCTCCTTAAGAATATGTCAAATCTCTTCGGTCAAAATGTAAGAAAGTTGTGCCAGAGTGACCTAAACAATTTTCAGTGTTTACTATTTCTGTAAGATTACCTCTTTCCACTTTGATACAGTGTTCGTACATTCCAAGTCCCAATTTTAGTTGGATACTTAGGTGAGAACAACTTCATCGGCCTTCGCGTCATATGTTGTCCTTGTGGTTTTGATTTTGTGTTTACCTCTATCTCAAGCCGTTGATGAGTAAGAGGGTTTTCTTCTGCAGTCGTTTCTGTAACGTAATATGTTTTACAAGTTAGGGGTGTTGGCCCTAAGCTAAACCTTCTACGTGAAGGGTCGGGTTGTTCTGTAGGGGTTTTCCATCCCATAGACGATTGCTGTTGCTGTCACAAGGCAGTTGGGCATTTAACCCATAGCTGGGGCAAGTTGATGAGAGCCAGGGCGTGTCCACTCGCTGGTGGGCCTGCACTCTGCATCTCTTAGGCCCTTGCTGCTCTGAGATCCCTTGCAAATTAGCCTGAGATACTAGACCCCAGTATCCGTGTATTACCGCGAGGAGGCATTGCAAGAGTCTTGATGGTGTAGAGGCTTTGTACCAGCAGGAGAGGCTGGCGCACTCGGCTCTCTTTTCGTCTTATTTCATAGAGATGGAAAAAATTAAATAGAAATTGTCCGTGAAAAAAGTTCTCCCGGAATATTTTTCATGTGATATTTGTTTCACTGGAACTTTTATCACAGGAACACATTTTGACTCACACAAGTTTTATATTTAAATGTGCATTTTTCGGTTAGTCATAGGTGTGATAAAGGAGAAAAAGAAATTTGCCGAGTCGAGTAAGTTTTAGATTTTAATGTGTATTTTTCGGATATACTCTAACGATGAATAAAGGAGTCATAAGTGTGAAAGGTGAAAATGACAATTAGTCGAGCAAGTTTTAGGCCGTGTTCACACCAAACGCAATGTACAGTAAACTTGTTTACAATTAGTTTAATGAACTGGACATTGGTTTCACATTAAATTTGTTCACATCTATACACCTTGTTTAATTACCTGTACATAAGATTTGTTCACACTTGTAAACTCTATATATATGTCATTTAAATGTTCGTTACGTAGAACCGAATGCAAAGTTTTCGTACAACTTTTCTAGCAGTAAGGGAACGACCATTTGACTTCAAACCGGGGTGGGGGTGGGGGGTGGGGGGATGGTGGGGGGGGGGGGGGTGTTTGTGGAGGGTGTATCGATGAAAATATTCCGAACCCCAATTGGATAAAAAAAAAAAAAAAGTCCTATAGATGATACAAAAATATTCTAAATCAAGAGTTTCCCCATACATTATAGTGTTAAATGTTAAAATTGATTACCCGGAATAAAACGTTTGCGCGGAAAAATTTCTGGCTCAGATAGATTAACAAAATACCCCTCCCCCCCCCTTTTTTTTTAAAGTTAAGTGGTTGCTTCTTTATGAAAGCCATTTTGATGATTTGCACTAGTTTAAAAATAATAAAGATGTCTCGATTAAGCATTAAAAAACGTAGGCTGCAGCAGCGTGCTTACGGGTGAAGAATATATATTTTTATTCTCATAAAGCCAATGCATTACATCGGCACAGAGATTGAAGGAGAAGAAGGAATGATACATTTGGGATCACTATATTCCTATCTTTTCTGTTTGTTTAAAATGGTATTTCTTCTCCAATGAGTATTTGGCAAAGGGAGGGGGTAATGGTTTGTTTTTTTCAGTTTTAAGGGTTATTTAACGGATCCGAGATACATGTACTTGACAAACAATACATTTACCTCACACTTTTTAAGTAATGCATTTATGAGTGAATCGTTGTTTGAGTAAAGACCAGTGGCAAACATTTCTGTGCAAGTCTAGTCGATTCGGAAAGACCTTAATTTTCAAATGAATTATGTGTTCGGCAATGATGCTGATTTGAGTCTTTATAAGGGCTTAATAAAACTACGTTAAGTTAAAAAAAATATATATATATATCAAATTTAGACAAATATTTCTGTAAAGAACTTTAAAGAGAGTCCAAAATAAAAAAGGAAAATCCAAGAATGTCCTCTTTAGAGGTCGAAATTCGCTGTTATTGTGAATATACCTAATTCTGCAATTTCATATGCTAATATTCTGCTTTTGATTGGTATTTTTTGCAAACAAACAGAGTTAGAAGAAATTTCTTCTCTGGCAAAGGAAACAAATGGAGAAAAAAACATCATTAGTATGATTATTTTATTGGATATATACATTAAATTTACATTCATATTTTACAAAACATTAAAATCACAATGAAATGAAGAACAGTAACCTTTAAATTAATAAAATGGAAAGCAATATTCGTTCTCTATAATATTTTTTCATAAAACTTTCCTGTCTTCTTGGAAGAAATTTCTTCCAACAAATTAGAAAATGTATCTCATTCCAATAAAATATACAATTTTAGTTAATAAACTCAACTTGTTCACTTCATTTTCATCCTCTCTCAAGTTGGAAGAAATTTCTTCCAAGTAATATCAAACATTCAAAATTTCTCCCATCAAATATAGAAACATGTAATACATCTACATATTAATTTCAATTTGTTTAACACAGATAGTTCACTTCATTTAATGTTCCTTCTTGGAAGAAATTTCTTCCAACTAATTAAAAAACTCATTTCTAATAAAGTGGGCAATTTTTGTTAATAAACTCAACTTGTTCACTTCATTTTCATCCTCTCTCAAGTTGGAAGAAATTTCTTCAAAGTAATATCAAATCTTTCAAAATTTTTTCCAACAAATATAAAATTAAAACTATATTTACAATTTTTTTCCCATTTGTTAAACACAGAAAGTTCACTTCATTTAATGTTCCTTCTTGGAGGAAATTTCTTCCAACAAATAAGAAAATATAATTCATTACTTATAAAATTTAATGCAATTATAGTTAATATATATCTCAACTTGTTCACTTCATTTTTTATCCGCCTATCCTCAATCAATGCTACAGTCTACGAATCTCCCCCAGTGTATTGCCAGACCCTCCTATTAGAGGTTTCCAGATTTGCGACCGTACCAACCGTAGTACGAAGTGGGAGCCGTCATTTAACTTTTGAAAATTATTGATGCATACACTTAATATCAACACATGTTTTAGGAATCATATGCAGAACTGTTTCGAGAATTTTTAGCTGTAATTTGGGACTAATTTCATGTGGTTTCTTCTTGTATTCGTAGGAAACAATAGTGTGTGCACTCGATTATGCTTTCAAGCAACCGTTGCAAGTAACCGTTGATACGAAAGGTTTATAGTTAAGAGTTATTTCCCCGTGAAACTACATAGATACAAAGAAGCTAAATTACAAAACAAATTTAAAACTTTATAAATTTTGTTTGTAATAACTTTATGTATCATTGTAAAATGTTAAAGTTTTGTATTCATTTTGGTTAGTTTTTAGAAAACATGATCAAATAAAATGAATTTGAACAAAATAAATTGACCTTAATAACAAAAGAAAAATGACAAAACTAATATAAAACCAAATCGTTGTTCAGTCTGTACGCGTGAGGTCTAAAACCCATGTCAATGGATATTGAATCAAGATAATAAAAAAGTCCAGGGAGACATACTTTATAAAAATTAATACTCTGTTACAAAAAACCGAAGGTGTCAAAACGTTTGATTTTCTAATTATTGTACTGATTATCTTTGTCATTATACTTTTAAATAATATTGCCTTGTGATAATTGTGTGTTATATGTAATATATCTGTTGTATATATATGTTGAAGAATTAAATAAAGATAAAAAAAAAATCAGACGTCCGGAAAGAAATTATAAAAAATACAAGGTCGTTTACATCTTCAATTTGAACAATTATGCATAAAGATATGGCTGATATCGTATTTACTTGACATCCTTCCTGTTTGGACAATTATCTTTACCGTCGGGATTAAAGTTTTTCTTTATAAAAAAAACCCCTCATAAAATCAATATGCTATATAAATTTTAGAAACAACACAATTGTTCATATATCTTTTTCGCAGTTAGCCGAGAGAGAAAACTCAGAAAAAACTGAAGCTATCTATTTTAAGTAGTATCGTATTCATGATACTAGTACATATAAACCTGAACAAATTACATAGAAACCTTTACCAACCGATGAAAATAATCCTTAATTTTGAGTCCATAAATCAGTTTTCAATGGTGGAAAAGACATTATATAGCAACATAGTATTTTCCGTACAACATTACGAAGAGTTAGAAATACATATTCATATTGCATTAGACTAAGTGTAAATATAGCGTCAAGTTATTGCCGTTTTCAGTGAACAAAATGCGCTGTGTTGTATGAAGTTTTTTTGGCAATGCTGTACGACAAAAGGATTAATGGATGGATATTGGTTTAACATTACTCCTCGTAGATTATATTATACTACTCCCAGGCATGTGCAATACACAATTTTACTCGCGACAATATTTACAAATATTAATGTAATAACAATATCTAGTGACATAATGATAATAATAAGCGAACACGATGAAGTAACATCGTGATGATAAATATTTCGACTCAAAAAATGGTTTTCGTTAGTGTCATAAAATTTATATTTATTCTTTAAGTAATTAATATAATCAACAATTTTATTAAAAAGTTCAGTGACAAAATATAAGGAAAAAAATAGATCGATGGTTTTACAATGTGTGTTGCGTTTTATGAAAAAATTTTGCTCCAATGATCGAAAAGATAGTTTAATTAATAAAAAAATATTTTAATGAGAAATCAACACAATTTTGAACTCATTTTTGCCATAAGCACGTGTACTAGTTTAGTGAAGCATCTAGAACTTTTCATAAAAGGGGGCGCTCCATGCATGCATTCAGTGATTCCCTATATAATCAACCAAATTTTTGCCACGAAAAGGGAGGGGGGGCAAGCCCCCTCCTCCTGGACCCGTCTATCTAGTCATTAACGACACCAGTAAGGTACAAGTAAGATATTATTAATAAGTAATTTCTAATTATTCCAATTTATATTTGAGTATTAGAAAACATTCTTTATTCTAATCCTTTTCTCAATATATACAGAAACCAAAAACATAGCTATACAAAAACGCAAATCTATTTTTAGAATATAATGGTCGAGGCAACTCAGTTCCAGTAAGGACTGTTTGATTCATTCTCTTGTGCACAAAATAAATTTTATCGTATAAAATCACGTGCAAGGTTTTCTAGAAGCAGAGAAATCGTTATAAAATAAAAGATTAAGGTTTTTATCACTGATATGCAATTTTGTTTCTTTATTCTCATCATGATACATACAATAATCTCATGCATTAAATGAAACCTCCCAAACAACACCAACGGTTGTGTTACGTACCAACCGTACCTGATACGTAGCAAATCTGGAAACCTCTAATATGGGATTGCAGAGTATGAATCCTTCAGTTTGTTGCGTCACCCTCCTATTTCCTTGATGCAGACTATGAATTATCCAGTTGATCATATTTCGTTTGTACACTACATTTACAAAATTCCAAGTTCTTTCACGATGACAGTCTGTCTTGTAATTATTAAAAAAAAACCACACAATATAAAAGTTATTCACAGTGTTCAATTTTTTTTTTATTTTCTTTTATCTAAATAATTTGTAATGGAATTAACAATTGACAATTTCTGCTCCTCGGGTAATAATATTTTACCATTTTAACATGTCCTTTAAATTCGGATATCAAATAATTTTAAATATTTCAAGAACATCATTGCTGTCCAGCTGAAGAGATGAATCTAACATTTTCTTCTTGCACAGCTGGTTGGTCAGCTTGCCAAGTTTTGATATAGCTAATGTCATGGTCTTTTCTCTTATTGTTCCCAAATAAACGGTCAAGTTATTGTATTCTAAACTTAAAGTGCCATTGCCACTGCCACTGCCACTGCCACTGTCACTGCCACCTGCAATAGAAATATATACATAAAATTGAGCAGAGGCGGATTTAGAGGGGGGCCCAGGGGGCCCGGGCCCCGGGGGCCCGGGCCCCCCCTTTTTGGGAAAAAATTTGGTTGCTTATATAGGTAATCACTGAAGCGTGACTGGAGCGGGCCCCCTCTTAGGTCAGTCAGTGGGTCCCCACTTACGAAAATTTCTGGATCCGCCACTGTTGAGAATGGAAATGGGGAATGTGTCAAAGAAACAACAATCCGATTATAGAGCAGACAACAGCAGAAGATCACCAACAGGTCGTCAATGCAGCGAGAAATTCCCGCATTCGGAGGCGTCCTTCAACTGGCCCCTAAACAAATAATTACTAGTTCAGTGACAATGAACGCCATACTAAACTCTAAATTGTACACAAGAAACTAAAATTAAAAATTACAAGAGTAACAAAAGCAAGAGGCTCCTGGCTTGGGACAGGCGCATGAATGCGGCGGGGCTAAACATGTATATGAAATCTCAACCTTCCCCTATACCTCTAGCCAATGCAGGAAAGTAAACGCATAACAATCCAATACGCACATTAAAATTCAGTTCAAGAGAAGTCCGAGAGAATGTCAGATGATGTAACCAAATAACCATGAAAAGAGGTCAAGATCAAATAACACCAGCCATGGCCAGTTAGAGATGTACACCTTTCAATCATTGGATACGCGAAATAGCTCATAGTATCTGAGAAATAGACTTGACAACGAAAAATTAACCATATTCACTGATCCATGAAATGACGTAAAGGTGTAGTGAAAACAGTCTGGCGGGCATGAGGACCTTTAATGTAAACTATGCATAAACCAAATATAGTTATATATTTATAAAATGATATTACTAACAAGAATGCGTCCATAGTACACGGATGCCCCACCCGCAATATATTTTTCGATGTTTAGTTGACCGTGAAATTGGGTAAAACACTTATTTGGCATTTAGAGTAGAGAGATCATAGCATAATCACTAGGGAACGTGTGCACTAAGTTTCAAGTTGAATAGACTTCAACTTCATAAAAAAAACTTAGCTACCTTGAAGCGGGACAGGCGAGCGGACGAAAAACACACACACAGACTCGAAAAAAAAAATAACGTGCGTTAAGTGAAGCATTATAAGAGGGGCACATTAAGTCTTTAACTTTTTTCAAGTAGTCAATGAAACATGAAAACGAGGTCAAGGACAATAGATATCTAAGACTGACAGATGGACACTTTATGACACAAGGCATCTATATATAAAGTGTTAAGGCTTCTACCTTCTGAAATATTAAGTTTTTGATAAGTTTTATTAAACCGCTACCGCCAAAGCCGCCAGATTACTTTATCCATATGTCAAGCTTTCTGGGACAGAAGTTACAGGCTCGATAAAAAATGGTGTGTTTCAAGTGTTAGTGCTCTTGTCATAAGACAAGTTCATCGAAAGCAGCAGGTAATGGTTTGATCCTTGCCCATGTAAAATTAAAAACACGAAAATTGGTATTTGCTGCCTTTCCGCCAATTCGAGGAGACCAACATGGTGTCAAGGCAAGTTATTCGTATCTTCTAACTTCTGTTACCTTGTGAAAAAGCATGTCAAATATCTGGCTCATCATGCCAGTTAAGTATAAAGTATGGCTTATATTTAGATATCATAACAGCTCTTCTATAGAAATATGTAAAAAAAGACTTTGATCAACTTGCTTGCTATGTTTGCTTGGATGTAAACAATAGGTAGGTGGAGTTTCAATAAATACTGGGATTTGATTGGACATGAATTGAATTTAATGTTTACTGCCCAATCAAATTCCAGTATATAGTAAACATACTACCTACCTGTTGTTTACAAACATCCAAAAAAATACAGCAAGCAAATTGATCAATGGTTTGCTTTGCATGCTTTTATAGAAGAGCTCTAACATGTTCTCATTCTTTCATATTCATGCAATATTTGTCAATGAAGTTTACATACTTATCAGTCATCATAAACCTTAGAAGAGAAAAACTGTGACGGAGAGATCTTGCTAAAAAAATACATTTATTGTTCTTCACAAATAGATGTGTGTCCAAATTGACTGACTATCTTATGTAACAATATATATTGAACAGGGTTGGCAAGTATTACGAAGTCCAGAGGGAAATATTATATGTACTCCGAAAACCAGGGTTTTAGTAATAAATACAGAATAATATTAAATATTAATATGAAGAGGAATCAGCGATAATTTAGAAACGCACTGATAAATATACAATTTCTTATATGTACATGTATGTATATGACATAATAATCTTATTTTTGAGAGAATATATCTAAAGAGTATAAACTGGAAAAAGTAAAGATTCAGCAGCTCTTGAGACATACACAAAGACATGTGCGAGGGGGGCGGGCGTACTTGAGGTTCCTCTTGTTTAAAACTCTGTTTTCTTGGTCTTATGCACTGAGCCGTTACATTCTTTCTTAATTTAATCAGGATCATTGATTTAGAAGAATAATTAAGAAAAATTCTTTTACTTAGGCACGACATTTTTTTGTATTTTTCATAATTCTATTACTAAATCAAAGAATGGAAGTATTATATTGACAGGAACTCCAACGAAACACTGGCACATTCGCATCCCCCTGATTTCTTTAAGAAAATTTACGGTTTCGACTAAGTTTTTCTAGTACGTGCTAACTCCTTTGTGGGGTATCTGCGATGCCGCCTTCGCCTGTTCTGTTAACTGAAGCTAGTCTTATCTACATACCAATGTAAATAAACACGGAAACTCCCGTGGTCATTTGTGAATCGCCACATGAATAACGACATCTGTTTTTATTTTATAAACATGTCCAAACGTATTTGATGTTTGGGTATACAAGTATTTTTTTACGTAGTAAAACTATCTACCTAATCAATGCTGCCTAGGTTAGCTTTTCTTTTTATACGATCACTATTATTTACTTATAAGTTTGTCAAATGATTAAAAATATCAACCAAATGAACTCTTCTCGATTTTGCTATATATACGATATGGACTTAATACTTACTATGAATATTCATACATATAGTTTTTGACAATAGGTCCGAGACCACAATTGTCGTCCCTTGATTATATAGTCCCTAGTGTTGACAGTGGGTAACTTGCCATTAATTTTCATACCTCTTCCAAATTTATTTCTCCATGTTTAATGCCTCAAATTGCAAGTAAGGGGGTGGGAAGGGGGGGGGGGGGGGGGGTGAAATTACACTGTAAAAAAATTGGGTTCAGAATTTTAAAGGAAAGTAGTGATTTGGTCCAGCTGAAAAAGGTTGAAAATTAGCACTTCGGAAGCTTTCAAAAGATTTTAAGACGCACTAAACATAAAATTGTCTATATTTTGAGTTAGAGCCGATGAAGTTTTCTATAATTTTGATATAATTTGTCCCAAAAGTAGTACAACACACTGTAAAAATTCCATTGAGAAAGCGCAGGTGGGAATTTTTTTTAATTTTCGTTAATCTTCTAAAAGAAATTTATGCACTACGAAATAATTGTGGTCTCGGACCAATAAACACAATGCACAAAAAACACTGTACAGAATCGTGGGATCGCTGAGTTAAAAATTAAGGTTGTACATTTTTATCGAATTTTACAAGAATATAATATAAGGTTGATAATATTATATGCACGTGATATTAAACCTCTTCATAGCGTGTATCTGGTTACGAGACAGATGAATTGTTACACCTGTTATAATAAAAATCTGAGACTATTATACTCAGTAAAAGCTGAAAAGTTAAAACCCACTTTCAACCTTTAACTTTATTCCGAGATTGCTCGAACTAACGTCTGAAAGATTGTTTTTTTTGGGGGGGGTTGGGGGGTTGGGGGGGGGTATGAATTGTTTCTTCAAAGTTGTTGAATTGTATGAAATATTTGCCATTAGACTTCTGTTAACAATTAAAATTTCTGAAATAAAGGTTCTTCCGATTTTTTTTGTTAAGGGGTCGTTATCGTGTAAAAATTAACATATTGTCATTTAGTGAAATGGTCCCTTGACAATAAAGTAATGTAACACATCCGGTTATTTCGATATATTCCGTAATTACGATCAATTACGAAGTTAAAAAAAATGATTGAAAGATATCTTGATTTATTCGCCTGCTTATTATGATTTTCATTTTCATTCAAAGTGTACGTAGTTAAGGAATAGGTAGAGCCACACTTACATTGAAACGTGTTAATTAAGAAAGAATCGTGTTACGCTCGTAAATGCTTAAGTTGATGCAAAGAGTTCTTACTAAAAACCAAACAATTAAGATGTTTTCGAGTTATCTGAATTGATAAGGGAATGCAAAGAATTCCCTTAAATCCGTAAGAAACTGAAATGTCTTAAGGGTTGGTAATCATTCTAAGTGCCTTTTGTTACACTCTTAGTCACTAAGACAGTATTAAGATACTAAAAGTTAAATTAATTAAAACATGTATTAAATATTAAACAGTTTCAGCGATCAGTGCAATGTTGTCATGGTAGTCAAGAGAAATTCACGGAAAGTTGAAAGTATGACTTAACTTAAAGTAAAATAGTCTGAATGTCCAAGCTTGGACTGACACTTTTATTTATTGTAAGTTCCAGGTCTAAGATTCTAAGCTAGTGATTTTGCCTACTCCAATAATCTAATATTTTCTTTTGAACTTTTCCTTCTCTTTTCAAAATCATTAGATTGATAAATAAGTTCTCGTGTCATAATGAGACAAAAATACAATAGCAGTTCGTAATAATTTTTACGATTATGTGAATGTTTAATATGAAAAACGGCATCATTGACCCCTCGGAGCTTGACTCCTATAATTTATCCATCTATTTAAATTATTGATTTAACGACTATTTGTTTGACTACATGTATATATTCTAAAGCTACGTGTGTTTACATACCTCTACACGTCTAAGTTTCGAAGATTCCTTCAAACATTGTATATTGCTATCTTCAGAGTTTTGATGTTTTACCAAGTGTCCTTCAATTTTCCACGAAACCATATTGTAAATTCTCTAAATTCTTGTGAATGATCAAATAACACAACTGATTAAAGTCTTATAAATCAATTATTCATAACACCAAATCCAGTGGCCAAGTCTCAAGATATCACTCAGCTTGACGCTTAGATTTTATAATTTACGACATGTCAATATGCGACTTTGATGTACATATTCTAACCATGGGTGTACAAATTTTTTTATACACCTATATTCTAATTTAATTAGACGAGTACGGAGATCAGAACAGCAAAAAAATAAAATAGAATTGCTGGGTATCGGGTTAGGTTAATTTATTTTTGTTTAATGCAAACTGCTGTTGATATTTAAGGGTTGTACGAATTATTTATCTGCTTTCAGTAGATATTAACGATATTTAAACGGAATTCATTCCGACGAAATCTTTAAATAACAGTAATTAAAACAAATCGATCATAGTATTACATTGACATTGCAAAATAGTGCTTGGAATCGGAAGCGACAATGTGTCTCCTTTACAAAATTATTCCCCTATTTTTTTTTTTTTTAATTTTTTTTTTGATAACTGAAGTAATAGATATAAACATGTATAGCCTGGGGTCCTGGCTAATCTTGTCCTTACGACGCGCAGCTAGATATCGGGCCGGGATACCAGGCTATAAACATGTAATGAGAGAAAGTCTAGATAAAAGCCAAAATGCATTTTTTCAAGGTCGTCGGATCTTTAGGAAAACACGTACAAGATTTCATCTGTCTAGGAGCTTATAAAAAATAAACAGATACCGGATACATAATTGCGTGCGGCCAAGCAGCTGACAAGCTTTTAGTACAATGCCGAACGTCTGATAGCAAAAGTATTCTTTCAAATAAAAATAATGGCTCGCCTTTACTTTTCAAACTTCGCTTCAAAAAATTTGCAAAATTATTTTTTATTATATTAAAAATTTCAAATCGTTCGCTCGCTCGCCCCAATTTTTGGAGTCGAAAAATTCCGTAGAAGTTCAACATGAAATTTAATATTTGTGACCTTATCTATAATTTGTAGACATGTCTTTTTATGAAATAGATGATCGTAACAAACTCATGAATATGATTTACTTGTGGCCAAACCATTAATTACTTGTGAGTAAATTAATTATTTTTGAATATATATAGACAAAAGATCCAGAATTTGTTGTTTATAATACGGCCATCGTGCATGCAAACAAATGGAAGTTTTTAATGACCTTGACTGGCTAAACAGCCCTTGCACGGTCGGTTAATCCGTGCATGCATGACACTTATACGAGCATGTTTGACTTGCATCTTTAAGTTTCTTTATACCAATTAAAGAAATTTCATATTTCTTCTATTGTCATATAGCCAGTCAGATTTTGATTCGTTTATTCAACGGAAAACATCAACGTAATGTGTATAAATGAAATTCATGAGTTTGGTTATGCCGTATGGACAGTTTTACTTAGATGATAAGGATTTGATTTTGTCAGATTTGTCAAGTATGACAAGGAGATGAAGACATATATTACTTAATAATTATTTTAATAACGATGGGAAATGCATGCCCTTTTTTGTTACATATTAACAGAACTAATATGTTAATTGACCCTAAGCTAGTCTTATCATCAAACGCATCACACAGTGCGCAAAACACATCACACTGGGTGCACAACATGCGTCCTAACTGTATTTGTTTCATTTAATAGTCGGGTGGTATGAAACAGTCCATTTGTAAGCAATATTTAATTATTAACACATCATATGTTTGAACAGAAATATTTAAAATTTAAAATTTGTGTTAAAAATCGGATGTTTCTTTTTATTGAGGAGAATATTATCATCGTTTCTGGACGTGGCTATGAACGCACCATATACTGACTCGGTGAGTAGAAATTTCAAAAACAATTGGATACAAATAATATCTAAAGTATTGTTTATTTTGTATGTGTACGTAACATCTGGGAACCATATATCTAACATATAAATACAGTGTATGTTCCTGGTAACATTTATCACATTTCAACTGAATGCGATATATGGTCGTTATAGTTTTAATTCTCGACTAAGAAGCATCAGATCGATTCATGTCATTCATGTCGGATTATATTTTTTAATTAAATTATTTTTAAAAAAACATGTTCACCGTGTTTTAGGCCCTGAGGGCTCCCCTTTTTTATACCTGTTACCTAGTTTTTATCTCCCTCCTCTAGCAGATGCTTCGATTCTAAAGCGTACTTCTTATTTGCACCCTAACCCTTACAAACGGGGCACTCATAAAATCAGTTATGCAATATTGTACATGCTCGTATACGTAGTTATTAATATATTAACAGTAACATATATAGAGCACCTTAAGAATGTACTTAGGTGAGGTTAGGTGAAAATTAATAAATTAAGAAATTAAAATTGATACTATAAGTTGGTAGAGCATTCTTGAAGGATGAAAATAAGTTAAAAATATTGATATGTCATGGACCTCCTTTTCGAGATATTTGAGATTTAAAATATGGCGGGAAAAGTCTGACTCGGATTACCTTACATTTGCATTGGTATTATTTGGGTCTCAAAACATAAGAAAGAAAATCAAGAATCTTCTTAAAATTTGGAAAATGACCTTTCATGAGCTATAAAGTCTTGTATGAAAAAATAAATGGGTGTTATGGGACAAAATACCTTGTATTGTATGGAAAAACACCAAAAAGTCCGAACATTTGACACAAATTCCAAAACTTCACCTTAGTACATCCTTAATACCGTTGTATATTTAGGTTAATTAAAGGATTTCAGATCATGAGCAAAGCAATGCAAAATAACATTTAGGTCCATACCTCTTAACAGTTTAAGCATTTCACTTATAAAACATTTTTGTCAAATAGAAAAGGGCATATCCCCAATTCCTGCATAAGTAATTTGACATATCAAATTTTCTTTTTTGTTTTATCAAATTGATAAATTGTTATATCAAATAATTATAATCTGTTATATCAAATTGATAATCTATTATATCAATTAAACAGATAATTTGTTATATCAAATTGTAAAAAGTAAATAAGCACGACGCTAAAAGGCTTCCGTAAAAAATAAATGAAATAAAATATTTTGTCTCTAAAAGTAAAACAAAAATGACTTTTTTTAGGTGGAAATGCTAGAAGAAAAGAAAAGGACGAATGCACACTGACAAGAGAAACGGAAACCAGCCGACTTAAATGGCCCATCATGCTCATCTGGAAGGAAAAAAAACACAAAAAAAAACATCCTCAAAGAATAAAAGCAAGCAAAACAGTACTTTAAAAGTTAACAAAGATCTTGGAAAGAAACCAACACATCAGCATAGGAAAATAGTTTCTAAATCAAAAAGAAATGGAAAAAACCGAGCAGCTCAAGAAAAGATTCTGGTAGGAATATAATTATTCTTTTTTTTTATATTTTATATAATGATCTGATTTTTAGCTCACCTGGCCCTATGAGCCAAGTCAACTTTTCTCATCACTAGGTGTTCGTCGTTCGGCGTCTTTCGTCCGTCGTCCGTCAACTTTTACAAAAATCTTCCCTGATGAAACTTCTGAGCCAAAATTTCAGCAAACTTGGCCTCAATCAACATTGGGGTATCTAGTTTAAGAAATATGTCCAATGATCTGAACAACCAACCAAGATGACCACCATCGCTAAAAATAGAACAAATGGGGGGGGGGGGGGGGGGGGGGGGGGGGGGTATTTTGGCTTATATTTCTGAATCCAAATCATTTAGATCAAATTTGACAAGAAACAATTGGTTTTCATGTCTAGATCTATCTGTCCTGAAATTTCAGACGATCAGACAAGCTGTAAATTGTTTGGTTTTTGTCCCTGAATAAATAATTTTAAGGACATTTTAGTTATTATCTTGAATATTATTATTGATAGAGATAGAACTGTAAACAGCAATAATGGTCAGCAAAGTAAGATCTACAAATGAGTCAAATGACCAAAATGACTAATTGACCCCATAAGGAGTTATTGCTCTTTAAAGTCAAATTATTTATATTTTTTTCGAAATCTTTAACAAAAGTCTTCTCCTGAAATAACTGAGACAAATTTAATCAAACTGGCCAAAATCAGCATTTTGGTATATAGTTAAAAAAAAAATGTGTCCGATGACCCTGCTAACCAACCAACATGGCAGACATGGCTAAGAATAGACAATAGGGGGAAATGAAGCTCTTGACTTGTATCTCTGAAATTAAAGCAAAAGTTACAACGGTTGCATTATTTCATGCATCAATTGTAAATAAAAATATCAATGTGAGCAATTGAGCATCTTGTTCTATCTTACAATCACCTTTTACTAAGTGTTCCGAGCGACTGAACCGAACCCATCTGTTTGTGTTGGATTCCTCAATAGATGTCCTCTATACTGTCTGTTTTAGCAGTATTGACTCAACACATGGAAATATTTTGCAATAATACTTCAAAGAAACTGGTCCGTAACGGAAATTCACACTTCATTTACACCTTAAATGCTGGTTTACCTTTCTACAAACAAAATTCATGTGAATTGATTCCCTACGAAATCAACAGTTGCTGTTATTAAAAAAAGTTACACTTGTTTTTATTTAGATTGATATTTTATAGTGTGTGTTTCTAGGTTGTGATGTTATGCTACTGTTTCTGAAAAGGGAGAAGGTTTGGTACCATTAAAACGTTTAAACCATGAATCTGGAATCTGATGTTTAGTGGTTGTCGTTTATGTATGTGGTACATTTCTAGTTTCTCTTTCTAATAAGACCACAAAAAAAATTGGGATCGTATAATACTATGATGTTGTCGTCTACGTGGTGGTCGTCGTCCGAAGACACAATGGTTTCCTGACAATAACTTTAGTTTACGTAAAAGGATCTTTTTGATTTTGTTAGAAGGTTCAATATCACAAAAAGAAAGCCTGTGATAAACTTTGGGCATTAGTGTCCCAACCGTTTAGGAATAAGAGGCCCAAAAGGGTCCTAAACAAGCATTTTTCTAGTTTCAGGATAATAACTTGTGTATGAATATTTCTATTGGTTTGAAATTGTACCAAAATGTTAAATACCACAAGTAGAAGGTTAGGATTCTGTTTAGGGGTTATGGGACCAACCATTTAAGAATGAAGGGGTCCAAAACCAGTCTTTTCTAGTTTCCAAATAATAACTTGTGTGTAAGTGTATGGATCTCTCAAAGAGAATGATGAGATTGAGTTTGGGGTTTATTGCCCCAAACATGAAGGAATTAGGGGCAAAAAGGGCCAAAAAGAAGCATTTTTCTAGTTTCAGACAATAACTTGTGTTAAAGTATATGGATCTCGCTGAAATTGTACAGTAAGGTTCCAGATGAAATCTTCAATTTGCACACTGACAGTAACGAGTAATAGCTATAGATTTGCAAGATTTTTGACCAAATTTATTTTGTGTCAAAACCTATATTATGTCAAACATTCCAATTTCAGACAGTACCAAGCTTGAATGTTGTGTCCATACTTGCCCAACTGTTCAGGGTTCGACCTTTGCGGTCGTATAAAGCTGCGCCCTGCGGAGCATCTAGTTTATGTTTTACACTAGTAATTTTTGGGCCCTTTATACCTTGCTGTTCGATGTGAGCCTAAGCTCTGTGTTGAAGACCTTACCTTGACCTATAATGATTTACTTTAATAACTTGTGACGTGGATGGAGCGTTGTCTCATTGTCACTTATACCACATCTTCCTATATTTATTATCATTTTACATTACTGTGTTATTAATGATTCGATTCATGCATAATTTTGATTTTTTTTTGTCTGTTGTTTCTTACACTTTATCATCTTCGCTTGACAATGGTTACAATGTTATGCCCATTTCAACTACACAGCAATTTCTTTTAAGATGGTACTCTGACTAAAATCTTGTATAGGTTCTAATTGGACGATACAGGATTGCAATTACTTCTTATTGAAAGCTTATCCAATTTGGTGTAAAAAAATCCAGAAAATCAAAATAACATTTTACAAATTATATAAAATATGTTTAAAAATCTTCACCTCAAGGTCATTAAAATTTACTTTTTTAAGTAAGTGAAAGATTACATGTAGTCGATGTTTTAAGCAGCATTTTAATATCACCGTACGGCCTTCAAAAATGAGCAAACCCATACCTAATAGTCGATCAGCTATACAAGGCCACGAAATGACAAGTTTAAATCAATTCTAACAAGAAAACCAACGGCCAAATTCATGTACAAAAAAAATTAACTAAAACAAAATAAAAATATGTATCGCATCAACAAACGACAATCTCTGAATTACAGGCTTCTGACTTGGGACAGGCACATACATACAGAATGTGGCGGGGTTAAAAAGTAAAATCACAAAAATATAAAACTCCGAGGAAAATTCAATCGGGGAGTCCCTAATCACATGACAAAATCAAATGACAAAACACATCAAACGAATGGACAACAACTGTCATATTTCTGACCTGGTACAAGCGTTTTAAGTGTAGAAAATGGTGTATTGAACTTGGTTTTATAGCGCTTAACCTCTAACCTAAACATGTTAGCGGGATCCAAAACCTCTCATAACCTGGGAAAGTGGCACAACAGTACAACATACATTTGTAAGAACGAACTATAAATTCAGTTGAAAAAGCCTAACTCATCAGGTGGATAAATAGAAATACATATAACAAAAACACACTGTGGACGTGGACTGTGTATCCCAGCAACAAAAAAGACACTATCCATTTTTGCTGCATACCATGTACATGGCTTTGATTTTTATGCAACATGGACATATCTAGTAACAGGAAATACTACCTATTTTTTCTGTATAGTCTTCGATGAGAAAAAATGAAGAATATACCACTGGTACCCTATGGGAATTGCTTTATAGGAATAATATTGTTCTTTTGTAACATTCTTGACCAACGGAAACACTTGCACTCTCTGAAGTGTTGAGGTTTTAAAAATGATTTTGTCCACTAGTATAACATACATTCCTGGAAGCAGGAACCAGAAGGATACGTTGATATTCAAACATTTTGCGTGTGAAATTAACATATAGGAACTTCAATTAGTTGATTAAGAACTTTCAAATTGTCACTCATTGTTGTCTTATAATGTTTTTGGGTTTCAGACTTGATGCATAATCACCACATGGCAATCGTTTATTATTTTTTCTACATTCACACATGGTCATTAAACATGTTAAAGGCTCTTCGAATCATTTTAATTGAATGCTGCAAGTTACAAATGGGACCAATATAATCATTACCTCACTGATACAAACTTCTATCTTAAACAGCCAAGAGTGGAGAGGATGGGACTTGGTCATATCCCTTAGCCAGATTATATAACTTAAAATGAATTTATTTTGTTTTTATGAATATTGGTGTATTATTTGAGTTAAGTTCATGCTATTGATATATCTTCATGTTTTAGACAGAGAACATAATTATGCGGTACTTTATTTTTTCAGATAAAAACAAAGGCAACAAAGAAACAGAATCAAAGTACATTCGTGTGTGAACTAATAATACTATTACCAGAGAACTGCAAGAAGAGACAAACTAAGAAATTTCTTAGAACTAATTTTGGTTTTTGAACTTAATATTATGTTTTGTTGATATTGTATTGCAATGCATTTATCTGTTGTAGAATTATTATTTGTGTTCAATTAATTGATCATATTTCATCTTGAAGTGACTTTACATAGTCTCATTACTACTGTTATTACCGGAGAAAGGAATTGCTTTGTTTAACAATATGCCAAAACCAGCTAATAGTAGTGTACTGTTAAACATTCTAGTTAGTGGTTGTAGTGCATAAGGTAACAATTAGTACCTATTTTGTAAAATCACATTCTCTTACTTTTGAAACCTCTATGTTAAAAAAAGTCAAACGAATATGTAAGCTTCAAATCTATGGCCAGCCTCAAATCTGTTTTCTATAGGAATAAAATATACTGTGGGAAGAAAATGACGAAATAAAAAAGATATTCCAAGAAATGACGAAGCCTTTATAGGAAACGAAATGACAATTTTTCACATGGCTATAAATGCACTTGGAAGAAATTTCTTCCAACCAGTATCACTGACAACAAATTTGTACACTAAACAAGACAAAAAATTCTTACGGGTGTAAATGAACTTAGAAGAAATTTCTTCCAAGTAGTGGTGGAGACTTTATACAGAATGGAATGATTTTTTTCTTTCTGCTGTAAAAGTTCTTGGAAGAAATTTCTTCCAAGATTGAGTCTTGAAATGGAGTGACTTATTTGTTTTATAATATAAATACCAAATATAAATATGTTTCTTTGTTTAATATGTTGAAAATTATGTTGAATAATTAATAATGTATTGGCAATTTTTTGTTGTTGCTAAATTCAATTGAAACTTCTGCAGTGCACTGTGGAAATATATTTTTTTTAATCTTTAAAGAAATTTCTTACTGTTGTAAAAGTAACTGGAAGAAATTTCTTCCAAGAAGGAACATTAAATAAGTGAACTATCTGTGTTGAACAAATGGACAATAATTTGTAAAAATATTACATGTTTCTATATTTGTTGGAACAAGTTTTGGATGATTTAAATTTACTTGGAAGAAATTTCTTCCAACTTGTCAGGGGATACAAAATGAAGTAAAAAAGTTGAGTTTATGAACTAAAATTGTACGATACTTTATTGGAAATGAAATAAATTTTCTAATTTGTTGGAAGAAATTTCTTCCAAGGAGACGGGGAATTTATATGAACAAAATTTATTGAACAAATTATGGCTTTCCATTTTATTAATTTATAGGTTACTGTTCCTTCATTTTATTGTAATTTGAATGTTTTGTAAATTATGAATAGTAAATTAATATATATATCCAATAAAATTGTCATACTAATGATGTTTTTTTCTCCATGTGTTCCCTTTGCCAGAGAAGAAATTTCTTCTAACTGTTTATTTGCAAAAAATACCCATCAAAAGCAGAATATTAGCATATGAAATTGCAGAATTAGGAATTTTCACAATAACAGCAAATTTCGACCTGTAAAAAGGACATTCTTGGATTTTCCTTTTTTATTTTGGACTCTCTTTTTATTAATAGTTGTTATAAATATCAATTTTATTCAAAAATTGTTTCTTCCGTAAATATACACGGTGAAACTAATGTTTTAAATGCCTAGTTTTGTGTACACGTAATCTACACAAGGCCTACATCGAGTATCGACTGCATGTAGACAAAACATGATTTACACTACATGTAAACATTGATTTTATCAATGGGAACGTAATTTTGTTTAGTTTACGTGTGAATTACACTTACACAACACCGAGTTTAGGTCAATGTGAACACGGCCTTAGATTTTAACTGTGAATGTGTATATGTAAAGCAAAATTATATCCGGGTGAAATTTGATCCGGAGGAAAAAATGTCACAGTAGTTGTTGTTATTTTTTTATCCGGAGGAAGATATTTCCCTGTGATATTTGTTCCTTTGCCGTGAAATTCTATCTGGGTAGTTAACTTATTGAATAGTTATTAGACAAAATGATCCTTTACAAATACTATGAAATAATAATAGTGTATTTGAATTAAAGCTAAATTGTTAAAAAAAAATGTATTATAATGGGAAATAATTTCACAAATTATCATTGAAAAAATTTCATGAAATATTCAAGTAAATATCATTCTTTTAAAAAGAAAATTATCATGAAACATAAGAAAAAAAAACAGAAGTAATTTCAAAGATCGTAATTGTGAAATAATATCATGATTAAATAAGGTAAGTGAAATGCATGTAAAAGTGAGTTGTTTTCAGATCTCAGTTCAAATATAAATTAAAAAGTAAAGGTAGAAATATAGTTGCATTACTACTGTTTACAGTAATGAAAGAATTTGATTATGATGATAATTAACTATATAAATAGTTTTGTCTGTGGACAAAGATGTAGTTGTTGATTATATGGCAATCAGATAAATCATAGCATAACAATATATTAAAACAAAAGCAATTTTAACAGCTGGATAGTATTTATCTGTGAAATGTTATCTGTCTTATTAAATCATGTTGTAAGTCATCTTTTTATATAAATGAATATATAAAAAAATATGATTAAAGGAAAAATTTCACTATGAAATATATTCAGGAATATATTATATTAATATCTTTAAAATATAAATTGCTCATAATTACCTTTGATAAATTATGCAAATTTGTTCTACCTTTCACGGTGGAACATTTTATAATTTTAGTCAGGTATATATACCGGCATTGAATATATATAATAAAGTGTTTGTGTATATAAGTGTATAAAAAAGAATTCTATAGTAAATGGGAGTGCCAAAAAAAATCTAAATTCAAAATATAAGGGATTCTACACTGCAAGTAGATTTTTTTTGCCTGACTGAAGTGGTTCATCTGATAAAGGTAGAATGTACAGAATAGAGAAGACAAGAATGACTAGATTCTCCTTAGTAACCACTGCATGTCTCTGCTTTACATTGGTACTTAAATTATAATATTTATGTAATCGGTATTTGTATATATCTCTATACCATTGTATTTTGGTTTACGAGAATAAAGTTATATATATATTAATTCAATTGTTATATACAGGATTTAGGACGTGAATTAGTACACGAGTGTTTCACACGAATTAATTGTCATGAACTTGGACAAAGGAGCGGATTTTAATAACTCTATTTATTCAATTAATCTATTGTTATATCTATTTGGCATCTGTTTATCTACTTAATCCTTTAATTGCTTGTGCTTATATGATATTGAATGAATATTTTATTTGCAAAAGCATATATAACATGCTATGGCAATACATAATATATACATAATGTGACAAAAAACTGGTAACAGAGAACAATACAATAATAACATACATGTTGTAGCTAATCAATAATATCAGATCTAGCTTTCCATGCACTCTTCAAATAGTTACAGAGCTTAATTGTTAAAGATCTAGAATTAGCTTTCAACAAACAAGATAGTTTCAAAATAGTAGGCCATGAACAATAATAGCGTGGCAAAAACTATATTCTAATTGCCCTATATGCTGGACATACCAATACAAAATGGAATTCATTCTCAACACATTGCATGTTATAACATACACAAAGACGCATTTCTCTTGGTATATCAGAGAAGCGACCAACTTCAACATTAAGTTTCAATGTACCACTTCGTAGTTTTGTAAGAATGTTAATATTATTAATGTAGCTAAAATAATTCTCAAGACAAACTTTATACTTCTATACACACTTAATTTCTCACAGTCACATATATCTGCTGACCATTTTTGTAGATATTGATCTTTAATGCGTGTCTTTATAACATCAAACGATATATCAATATTATTCTGATCAATCCAAATATGGTTCATTCCAAGACTAAATTAAAAATCACGCACATTAGATGCCCAATTAATTTTACCATGATTTGCATCGTCATACAAAATTTTATATACATCATATACAAAAGCTGGTTTATATATAACAATACGTAACCAATATTTTAAGATTAACTTTTTTCTCAAAACATACATAGGTAGATGACCAAGCTCGCCACAAAGAAAACTAATAGGAGCACGTTTACCTAATTTTAAAACAAACCTACAAAAACGGTTATGAATAATTTCTATGTCGTTGGCACGGTGAAAACCCGATATTTCGGAAGAATAGTTCAGTACCGATCCAACCATACTGTCATAAAGAAGACATTGTTGCTTTGTAGAAATGTAAATATTATCTAAACATTTTAAGAGTGACGAAAGAGCTCTTGATCCTTGTTGTGATAGTCGTTTTTGCGTGTGTAAGAATTTCCCGTTAAAGTGCAGCAACATTCCAAGGTAAACGTATGAACTTACGATTTGAAGTTCTTGATTATTATACATGAAATGATTGTTTACAGGTTGCCATCCATTTCTAAACACAACTATTTTAGTTTTATCAGTGTTAACTTCTATGTTCCATTTTCTACAGTATTTGGATAGTTTGTCAAGTAGCTGTTGAAGAAGTTTGGCAGATTTGGCAAATAAGACAGTGTCGTCTGCAAAAAGTATCAAATAAATTAAAAGACCGTTCAGGTTCACTACATCTTCATTATCTGTAACAGTTATATCTTCAATAATATCGTTAATAAAATAGAGTAATAATAAAGGAGATAAAGGTTCGCCTTGTTTCACTCCTAACAAATTGTCAAATGCATCAGAAAGAAGTCCACCAGATCTTACTCGGAGACGCACAGACGTATAAATTGATTTAATTATAGCCACAAATTTACTGCTGACGCCACTGCGAAGTAATTTATAAATCAAAATTCTCCTGCTTAATTTATCGAACGCTTTTCGAAAGTCAACGAAAGCACAGTATAGTTTAGTTTTTTGTTGAAGAATATGTACAATTATACCATGTAAAACAAAAATAGCATCAATAGTTGAATGTCCAGGACGAAAGCCAAATTGATTGTCGATTAGTTTATCTTCTTCTTCGGACCATTCTAGTAATCGAGTAGTTAGGAGAGACGTGAACAGTTTTGATAACACACTCACTAAAACAATGGGTCGATAGTTATTTGGATCGGTCAAATCTCCACTCTTAGGAACAGCAATAACAATACCATCTGCCCAAGCATCAGGAAAAGTTCCACTTTCAAAAGTATAGTTGAAAAGTTTATTTAGAATTGGAGCAAAAAATCTTGGACTTGCAGCAAACATTTCGCTAATAATTTGATCTTCTCCCGCGCTTTTGTTCAATTTTAGTTTTTTAATCGACTTCACAATTTCATCTTCAGTAATTTCAGTGTCTAGAATATCTATGCCTATATTTTCAAAATGTTCATTATTTATTAAGTTCAATACTTCATCACAAAGATCGGGTGGATTTTCGCCGAGAATTCTTTCGAAATGTTTTAACATAACATCATTTTCAACTGTGCATCGTGTTCTTTTCGTAGGTCTAATAGTGGACCAAAACTTTCGTGGATCAGTTTTTGCAATATCACAAAGTTCAATACCCATCCGCCGTTTATAGTTAACTTGGGCTTGTCGTTTTATCCTGTTGAATCGATTTCTAGCATCTATATACGATTGCCTATTAACATCAGTGGGGTGTCGAAAAAAGAAGTTTCGGACTTGGTGAAAAATATTACGCTCCGATTTACACTTTTCGTCAAACCAATCATTGTTTTTTCTATCTGTATTATTATTTTCCTCTTTAATTAGGACTGATCGGCCAAAAATTTTAAAAGCACTGTCATATAATATACGAGTGATTTCCCCTACAGCTGTATTCAAATCGTTTTTAGAAGAGATGTTGTCTACCAATGAGAACAACGCGCTACGCTCTGTTTGTAAGACTTCCATGTAATCACTATTTTTATTTGAATCCCATTTGATATACTTGTGTAGCTTGTGATTTTTGTTCTGTGGACGATTGTTTGAAAAATTAAGTTGAAAAAATAATGGCTAATGATCAGAGAATTCATTAAATTGCAACACGTTAAAGTAACTAATAAGTTTATAGTCGATCGGTGATACAAGTAAGTAATCGTTCACGCTTCGTCCTCTACTTGTAAAAAAAGTAAACTTTCCATCTGAATCGTCACCAAGTCTACCATTGGCGACAGTAAGTCCAGTAGTATAGCAAAGTTGAATAAGCTTACGACCAAAAGAGTTCACACATTTGTCCAATGAACGTCTACTTTGAATGCTATAGGGGTTTTCTACGTGCTCAACGCTCTCGACATATTTATCTAAATTATCATCACACAAAACATCATTAAGTTTACCTACTCGACTATTCAGATCCCCACATACAAATACTGATCCCCTCTCTTTATATTGTTATTGTGTTCCATTACATTTAGTTTTGAGTTTGTTGTTCAGTCTTGCCAGACTGCTTAAATAAAAGTGTATTCCTTCTTGATTCCATATAGCCCGAACACTATCTTACCCGGTCCTATCGCTATTTGGGGGGGGGGGGGGGGGGGGGCTTTATTTGTTGTTCCTGAAGTCTAAGATATAGTATCGAGGTGAACACACACACAAAATAAGGTGTGAAGGGAAAGATCAATGCTTTTGAATGGGGACATGGGGTTGGATCCCCCCCCTTTTCTCCTGCGTTTGAACCCCCACTTTTAAAAATGACTGGATCTGCCCCTGAATCTTCAATAATTATGAACACTGCCAAATAATGATACAAAAAATCAACAAAATTACTTGTTATGGAACAGACTAATCTTACAAAAATAAACAAAAAACAAAAATAAAACAAAATTTATGCAAAAAAAAAAAAAAAAGGCACGAAGAGTCTTTTATCTTCGGTAAAATAAACCGGTTAATTTAGATCACATATTTACGCATTTTGTTTACTAAATTGAAAAAATTTTAAGACTTCTCCGCTTAATCACAGAATTCAAACCACATGCAATCCCATGGAAAGGGGTTTCGGTAAGTGAGCTAGTACGGAATCGGTTTATATATATCAACAAAGCAAAAAATAACATGAGCTTTAAGGATTTATCACACCGTCCGATCATCCCACTGAAAGCCACATACAGAGCTTATGTAATATTGTTATATGTATACCAGACATATTTCTTTATAGTGAACTTTCCATTGGATATCATTATCTTATACATAGACAATATCTTGTGTGTGTGTGTGTCTTATACATAGACAATATCTTGTGTGTGTGTGTGTGTCTTATACATAGACAATATCTTGTGTGTGTGTGTGTCTTATACATAGACAATATCTTGTGTGTGTGTGTGTCTTATACATAGACAATATCTTGTGTGTGTGTGTGTCTTATACATAGACAATATCTTGTTGTGTGTGTGTGTGTCAAATAAATTATTCAGTAAAGAATCCGTTTGATACATTATTTAATTATTACGCAAGTATTTAGAAATTGGTTAATTTAATGATTTATTTCTGTCAGATTTCCATATCAATTGTGTTTGTGCAAGTTAAACTTATAATAGGACAGAGAATATAGACAAATATTTTCCCCTATGGATTACAAATATTAAAAAGATCAAACGATAAATAAAAATAACAATTAAATTAGTTTCACATATGAAGCAGTTAAATACATATTTTCCTGTATTTAAAAAAAAAAAATAGGTATCCACTCCAGATTTAAGTAACTATATAGAATGGTGCAATTTAACAAATGAGTAAACTGAAGTTTTAATAAAAAGTCTTGTGTTAAATATGATTAGAGCTTTTTGTTATGGAACCGACTTACAAAAACAAAATAAAAACAATTTGAAACATTAATGAAAAAAAAGACATGAAGAGTCTTTTATCTTTGGTAAAATAAACCGGTTAATTCAAATCACATATTTACGCATTTCGAAAGAAATTTAAGACTTCTCCGCTTAATCCTAGAATTCAAACCTCCCCACAGAAACATTCAATTCCATGGAAAGGGGAAGCAATTCCATGAAAAGGTTAAATTTAAGTAAGTGAGCAAGTACGGAATCAGTATATATAGAAGAAGAAGATGTTTTATTTCCATTAAATGGGCTCACAAGGAGCATAGTACAATATAAGACATTAATAAGACAATAACACAAAGAAACAACAATAGTCTACATACAAGGAAAAGAAAATCAGTTTGAACATAATGAACTACACAAATACATGTATATAAATATACGCTCAACAATGTTTCCCTCCTTCTCAGTAATATATATGAACAAAACAAAAAAACAGTAACATGAGCTCTAAGCAGAGTTCTCACACTATCCGATCATCCCAATAAAAGACACCTAAGATCATCACAAATAAAAGCCACATAAGACCAGCCCATTAAAAGTCACCTAAGATCCGGGTAAACTTGTCGATCCTTTAATTAAACTTATTCTAAAAGGTTACCAATTCAACAATGTAATTAGATCTTTGAATATTCTTTTTATTAGTATTAATATTGATTTTGTTATCAGTATAGTTTTATATACATATGTACAATCATGGCTCTACAATCTGTCGATACCTGTATCTTAGCATTGCACAAGGTCGTGTTTTTCCCTGACTGTTAATGACGTCTTTACACTAAATCCATTGGATGTTAAATGTGTTCTGATTGATATTTTAGTCTTAGATGCATGATTTCTTTTTATTAGTTATTATTGGCTTTGAACTAGCTGTCAGTAATTGCAAGTAATCTCAGATCTGTACTTAATAGTGTCTTTTTATTGTGGGGATGTTTAAGTACCCTGCCACGTCCCCTCTGTGTTTTTGTTAGATGCATTTCTATTTGTATCCATCTAATGAATTAAGCCTTTTTTCAACTGATTTTTATTTGTATGTTCTTATGTTTTACTGTTACACCACTTTCCTAGGTAAGAGGAGGGTTGGCGCCTTCAAACTAGTTTAACCCCGCCACATTCTTTATGTGCCTGTCCCAAGTCAGGAGCCTGTAATTCAGTGGTTGTCGTTTGTTGCTGTGTAACATATTTGTTTTTCGTTCTTTCGTTCATTATTTTGTACATACATGAGGCCGTTAGTTTTATCGATTGAATTGTTTGACATTTGTTATTTTCAGTTTTCGCTAAGAAGGTAATTTTTCCTGTTGATGCAATTCAAGACCAAAATTCAACAAAGTTAAAAATAAATCTTATCCAAATTGATTGTACACTCGAAAATGGTTACTAATGTTTTTTGGGGTCAACAAATTTTCTTTCTAATTTCCTAATTCAAAATTATGTAGTGGTGTCGAGATATTTGCATTTCACAACATATTGTTGATAAGAAAGTTCAGCAGGACAGTTTCCCCAGAGGGCATTAATTAAAAAAACATACAATGAGTCCCTACCATCACTTGTTTCCTGTAACTCAGGCTTCAGTACAGGACTCTCACAGTTTTAAGAAACATCAATATTGAAAAAAATTACCAGCATTTTGAATCGTGATAATTTGTATAAAATTCAAGGTTATTATTTCAGTTCGACTACCACATGTCAAGCTAAGAATGATCATTCGACGTCTTACTGATGAAGGATATTAGTTATCCGAAATATTTAATATTTGTTCATGATTTTACTATTTTTTTGGTGATGCACCCTTTTAAACGTGCTTGCTATATATATAAACATAGAATGTAAAACTGAAAACAAAATAAAAATATACATTTTAAGAATAAAATAAACATTTTCTTTCAAATGGACAAAATGGCTGTATTTACACCTCAAAAACTACTCCGAGTACAGACTCGCCTGTGCAGTTGGAAAAGTTTATTGGCCTGGCATCCACTAGATATTTAAAAGTTAAATGCATTTTGTGTTTCAGAAAGATAAAATATTTTTTGGATTTTGATGGGCATTTTTTTTTTCGTTCCTGCAGAAGGTGTAAAAATAAGCAAACACCTGAATTGCTTTTGATACTGTTGTCACAGTGTAATTTTGCTTAAAAATTCTTATTTGAATTTTTATTAAGAAAAGCCTTATTTTAATATTTGAATTTTTATATTGCAATAATTTTATTTTTAATGAAAAACATTTTGAAGTTTTGTTACAAATAGACGCTTCATTCAGTCTTTGTTAAATTTAGCTTAACTTTATTTATTCTTTGTCGCATTTAGAAATTCTTAAGGACATAAGAAACAGGTGTTTAATTAAGTATTAACTTTTCTCTTTGTCAAATCTTAAGTGACAGATTTTATTATATAAGATCCTCTTACACTCTTTTGTTCAAAAAGATGAAAATTCTTTGTCTACATTAGTTTCAATTAAGCTCTTACGTAAAGCTTCTCCGAGCGATATAGGGGATAATCCTAACACGTGGTAACTTTAATTTTTGTGTTACCATGGATTAATATGTAGAAACGAATTCTGATTGGTTGAACCTGCAAAATTGTCTAAATCTGTGAATTGTCTTTATTCACTCAATAGCGTCACTTTTCAAATTGAACGCATTGAATAAAGACCAATTCTTCAGAAATCAGATTTGACTATTTTCAGGCCTGTCAAAAGACTCCCGTCAACAAGATCATTATATCTTGTCACAGCTGAAAATCATACAGTCATATCACCCTGCATCTGCCTGTCACACTTGCTTCAAAAAGCTCTACCACAAAAGAACAAACAACAAACACCCAAAATCTAAGTTTGACAATTGGCGGCGGACCCAAAGTTCCCAGCAAGAAAAGACAGCAGACCGCAACTTCAGGACAAACAGTTGATGAGCTACTGGTTAAGATCTGCTAACATGCAACCTCAAAATGCAGTTATAATGGACCAACCCATCATGGAAGAAGTACATGTTCAGCCAGAGAACCAACCACATCCACCTGTTGAAAATCAGCCACCACCACCTCCACCTGTTGAGATTCAGCCACTAGTATTGCAGGACCAACCACCACTGGTTCCAGTGCAGCCACCACCAGTTCAGGCCTCAGCTTCAGGGCAGGGTAGCAATAGACCCGCGCCCCCAGGTTTTTCAAACTCAAAGATCATGGTAAACTTAAAGCATTACAATGGTGACACTGATGCCGTTCAGTGGTGGGCAAGTTTTCTTGCCTACATTACCCTTCAGCGAATGGCAGAATGGGAGGCAATTCTTGTACTACCTTTTTATTTATGTGGCATTGCCGAACAATGGTTTGAAATGATTGATTCAACCACAAAAGCCTCGTTGGTTAACATAAAACTATCCTTTCTCAACCGTTTTAAACAACACAAACAAGAAGACATTGGTCTTACTTATCTCCGCCAACAAGAAAATGAACCGGTTGATCAATATCTACACAGAGCCTTAAATTACAATAAAACGAACAGTGTTTCAGAACAATTTTTAGTAAAACTTGCTTATAGAGGTTTGAAACCAAAAATTCAACAGATAGTTGTACCACAAAATCCTGTGTCAATGTCTGACTTACTCAGCAAATCGATTACAGCTGAAATGACCGTCAATATGGTACAACCTCAACAATCAAGTGTTGAAAATTCTATACTTAAAGCGGTTTCATCCATTGAAGATAAAATTATGGACAAAATTTCTTCTAGATTAGACTCTATAGCCGCAATTAGTTCCAACAAACAACAGTCTGATTATGTGCCTTATAATCAAAGAAATAACCATGTTACTAACTTTCAAAATTCACAATCTTTTCAGGTGCCTACTTACAATGACCGCCAGCCAATGATGCCAGTTCAGAGACAAAGACCAGTAATGAATAATGGTCCACCTGGATCCTGTATTGGGTGTGGTAAGTCATGTAAATCAAGGTCAATCTGCCCCGCTTACAAAAAGTCATGTCATAAGTGTGGCAAACAAGGTCATTTCAGCTATGTTTGTTTAAGTAAGGGAAACCAACATGTGTCACAAGGAAATAGGGGATAGGGATTCGAGCCTTCCTTTAGGCATCAGTCTAGGGGTAGGCACAAGGATGATAAAAATCATTGTCATAAAAATGACAAAACTGGTACAAACAAGGAGGTTTGCACAATTATTTCTTTAGACTCAGACAAATGCACAACTTACGTCACCATAGGTACAACCAGAACCAAAGCTTTGATAGATACAGGTGCAAATATTTCTGTCATAAATAGAAATCTTTTAGATAGGACCTCTTATGCTAAAGTTCCACTGCAACCTGGGGCAATGAAACAAGTTATTGCAGCCAATGGCAATCATGTACAAGTTCTAGGCAAGCTTTCAATTACCCTTCATGTAGGCAATAAACAGTTTACTCAAACTGTTCATGTACTTGATCAACTTCATCATTCTCTCATTCTTGGTGTTGATTTCATGAAGAAAAATGGAGCCTTCATCAATTTTCAAGACTGTACTTTAGAGTTGAAAGATAACCCAAATATTGTTCTTAGTTCTATTACTCTAAATTCAGGCTTAGTTCGGACAAAAAAGGTGGTTACTGTTCCTAAACATTCTGAAACCTTGATTCAGGTATCTGTCTCAAAGCAAGACGAAGATAACACAGTTCTTTTAGAACCTTTAGATGCTCCTCCTCAATTTCTCCAAAATGTAGTTGTGGCAAAATGTCTAGTCAAGATTCATAATGGCAAAGCTCATTTAAGACTTTTAAACCCCACTGCTACGGACATTAAGCTAAGACCACACAAAGTGATTGCCAAGGTTTCACATGTCAACACTGAAGAAATTCACTCTATAGATGATAAGCAATCAGCTGACACTCCTTCTTTTTCTCCTACTACTAAATCAAAGTCTGACGACGTGACTTTTGATCTTACTAGTGCTTGTTTGACACCAGTTGAAAAACAAAAGCTTCTAGCTTTCCTTCAGAAAAACAGGTCTATCTTTGCAAATTCTCTCAAAGAGCTAGGATGCACCCATTTATACAACCACCACATAGAGACAGTTCCTGGTGCAAAACCTTTTAGATCACCTCCATATAGGCAAACCCCAAAAGTTCGAGCAGAACAAGATAGGCAGGTCAAAGAACTTCTTGACAATGACATTATTGAACCCTCATGTTCTAATTGGGCTTCACCCGTTGTCATGTGCTTCAAGAAATCAGGCGAGATGAGGATGGCGATTGACTATAGGAAGGTCAATGCGCTTAGTATTCCTCAGACCTTCCCGTTACCCCATATGGAGAGTGTATTTGATGCGATTGGAGAGGTCAAGGCCCAGTATTTCTCATGTGTCGATTTAAAATCTGGTTTTCATCAGGTCCCTCTCACTGAAGAGAGCAAACACAAAAGTGCTTTTATCACACAGACAGGAATCTATCAGTTTAAGAGGATGCCATTTGGTCTAATGAACAGTCCTATCACCTTTCAGGCTATGATGTCTCATGTTCTTAGGGGTCTCAACTGGAAATTTGTATTGGTATATGTCGATGACATTCTCATTTTCTCTCAAACTTTTGAAGACCATTTAAACCACCTTTCGCAAGTCTTTGATCGGTTGAGGCATGCCAATTTGAAACTTCACCCTAGTAAGTGCCATTTTGCAGTGAAGGAAATTATGTTTTTGGGCCATATCATTTCTAGAGAAGGCGTCAAAGTAGATCCAGCCAAAACCAGTGCTGTCAGCAAGTTTCCAACCCCACAAACACAAAAACAGTTACGAAGCTTTTTAGGCATGGCAAACTACTATCGTCGTTTCATTAAGGACCATTCTAAGATTGTCTTTCCTTTAAACTCTTTACTACACAAAGACCAACCTGTAAAACTGAAGTGGATTCCAAAATGTCAAACAGCCTTTGACACTATCAAGCATGCCCTTGTCAATGCTCCAGTTCTTAGTTATCCAGATCTAGACAAACCTTTTATTCTTACATGTGATGCATCTGATACTGCTATTGCTTTTGTACTAGGACAACTGAACTCTGATAACAAGGAATACGCTATTGCCTATGGTAATAAATCTTTAACAAAAGAGGAGCGTAATTATACAACATCCGAAAAAGAGTGCTTAGCTATTCTCAAAGGTGTTGAAACTTTTCGTCCTTATCTGGCCAACAGTGCTTTCACAGTCATTACTGATCATAATGCTCTAGTATGGTTAAAATCAGCTAAACACACAGGTAGACTTTCTAGATGGGCTCTTAAACTTCAGGATCTTAATTTTGACATTATTCATCGTCCAGGGAAAAGTAATGTTGTAGCTGATTGTCTCAGTCGTGTACCCAATCCTTTTCGGGCCACACAAATTGACACTGGTTCTATACCGATTCAAGATCAGGGTATATCTTCTTTCGACTCTATTGAATCCCATGTTTCTTTAGAAAACCAGATTTCTGAATCTGATGATGAAGTACAGTTTGGAGCTGAAGTGCATTTCTATTATGCTTCTGAACATGCAACAGATTGTCAAGAATGTCCTATCATATCTGCAGTAGATACTGAAAACATTCAAAACATAGTCGAGGATAAACCTGCACTCTCTGAACTACAAAAACAATGTCCTGAATTTTCAGCCATCTACACTTATCTTGAATCTGGTGACCTTCCTGAAGAATCAAAACACAGAGATAATGTTGTTTCAGAGAGCAAATATTTTTCTTTGTCAGAGAGTGTACTTTTTCATTGGTATCAAAAACGTTGCAGAGGCATGGACCCTGAGTTTAGAAGAATCAAGCAAATAGCCCTTCCTAAATCTCTGCGACTTGAAGCGCTCCAATCATATCATGATTCATTGGCAGCAGGAGGACATTTTGGTATTGACAAGGTCAACAATTCCCTCATACAAAAATATTGGTGGAAAAGTATGCATCAAGATATCACAGACTATGTTAAGTCCTGTGATAGGTGTCAGAGAGCCAAGCAAAACTGCAATCCAAACAGACCCCCTCTTACCAAGATGCCCCAAGTTGGTCGTTTCGACAGATGGCATATAGATGTTCTTGGCCCCCTTACTAAAAACTCTCAAGGTTACGAGTACATCTTATTGGTCATTGATGCGTTCACAAGATGGTGTGAAGCATTTCCCATGAAAACCCAAACTGCAAAGGAGATTGCTGATAATCTATACACAGGAGTTGTATCTAGATTTGGTTGCCCAAGAGTTTTGCTAAGTGACAGAGGTCAGCCCTTCATGTCAAAGATTGTCAAGGCCATGTGTGAAATCTTACAAGTTACTCAGCATCATACCACATCTTACCACCCTAACACAAATGGCACGGTCGAGAGGCAAAATCACACACTTGCTCAATCACTTCGAACTTACTGTAATGATACCCATGACAAGTGTCCTTCTCTTATCCCAGGTATTATGATGGCCTTTCGAAGATCGGTTTGTGCAACCACAGGTTTTTCTCCATTTTACATGTTGTTTGGCCAAGAGATGAAAATTCCATTTGATATTGCTTTAGAGCCAAAAGACTCCTTGCCACAAGACACACGAGTGTACATTGACCAGTTCTTGTCGAACATTAAGATGTCACACAAGATTGCACTTCAGAATGAGGCAGCTCAAAAAGAAAAAGACAAAGTGAGGCACGATCAAACAGCCAGAGTACGCACATTTGCTATAGGAGATCTTGTTTTACTAAAGGTACACAAATTTCCCAAAGTTCAGTCACGAAAGCTTTGTGACAAAGCTACTGGTCCATATCGAATTGAAGAAATTGGCCCAAATTACACATATGGTATCAGGAGAATCTCAGACCACAAAAAGCAAGCTTCATTAGTCAATGCTACCAATCTGCAACCATATATACGACCTGATCCTACTCGGCAGAGACTCTCTCAAGAAGATCAAAATATTCCCCCAGATCCAGACTCTGACTCTGACTCAGACCCAGAAGTTGACCAAGGTGATGAAGTAACCCCAAATGTAGATGTTGAAGCAACCCAACAACCCACCCCAACCCCTCAGCAAACTCCAGACCCTGCTACAAGATACCAAATTCAAAAAGTTTTAAGAGGTCGACGAAAACATGGACGCAGAGAGATGTATATTAAATGGCTTGATGGTTCATGCACTTGGGAACCTGATACATGCTTCGACCAAGAGATGTCAGATTTCATTAATAGTAGATGGACAAAACAAGGAAAACGCAGGAAATCCTACTTTAATTGATACTGGTTTACTTGTTTTCTACCTAGTTGTCCTTTTGTTTTCACTCTTATTTCATTTCTCATTCTGGTTAGGTTTTAAGTCATTGTTTTTCTACATTTCATGCAAAGAAGTCTCTACTTGAAGTTAGTATTCAAACGTGACCACGACTATACCAGGACCAAGAAAATTCATGTGAAGAAAGATACCTCAGTATCACCACCTTGTTTATAGAAGATACCTCAGTATCACCACCTTGTTCATAGAAGATACATCAGTATCACCACCTTGTTCATAGAAGATACCTCAGTATCACCACCTTGTTCGTAGAAGATACATCAGTATCACCCCTTTGTTTATTAGAAGGATACCTCAGTATCAACCCTTTGTTTATTAGGATACATCAGTATCAACCCCTTGTTTATTAGAAGGATACTTCAGTATCACCCCACCCCTTTTGAAGAAATTTTAATCTTAGTTTTATAAGTATATTTTTGTATGTCTTTTGAGGTTCACCAATTACTACTTTTGACTCATATACCTTTTGGTAATAATAGGTTGAAGAAATGCTAGCTTGAGATTATTGTTCTAAATATATATGTCTTAGTTTATTATCTATTCTGATAAGTGGCTTTACTTGTACTCAGATCTCGAAAATTGGATTTGCTTTTGATGTTATTTTACAGTTATTTCTGTAGTCTTTAGTGCTAGATTGTATGTTGAGACGTCAACTATCAGTCACCTTAAAATTGGCATATCTAACTTTCTGCATTTGATATCGTTGTAGGCCACTCTTTGACTATTTGGAACAGTCTCCTTCTCACCTATATAGTCCTTTTAAGTATGTTTTCTGTTGGTGCCACAACCTCATCTCCCCAAGATGTTATCCAAAGACTCAACTATGGAGTAGTGTTTCGCCCAGATTCAAAGATGTACCTAGCCAAAGAAGCATGGCTACACACATTCCAAATAGATATACCAAGACCCAGAGAAATTCACATTTCTAAATTACCAATTTGTTCATACAAGAACCACTCCAGTATATGTTCGTCAATGAACAGTATGAGACATTTTATCCAGCATTTACACGACTCAATGGAACATGATTTGAAAGAAACAATACAAGCAATTAGAATATTAGTTCCTCAGACTAAATTATTTGAGTCAAATAGAAATGGTCGTGCCATTCTCCCTTTTATTGGCTCAATGGCCAAAGGTTTATTTGGATTGGCAACAATGAGTGATGTTCAGTTGTTGGCCAATCACATAAATGCTTTAAACGCAAAATCAAGAAGTATCACTCAAGCTCTCCAGCAACATAGTGATCACCTTTCATCTTTTGTGAAAGTGATCGATAAAAGAACATCCAATTTAATGCAGGGTATAAAAGACAATTCATTAGAAATTCAGACAATTGCCCATTCATTTCAATTAGCAATAGTTTCGTCGGAACAATCCATGGTGAATATTTCACAGATTCTAATCACCCTAACTAACAATTTTAATGTTTTGAAATCTAACTTACTTCAGTTACAGAATGCTTTTCAATCCTTGGTAGAAGGACGAATTTCACCTTTCCTCATTCCAAAGCATGATTTTTCTCGCACACTTCACCAAATTCAGAGCACATTAAACAAGAAGTACCCTGGTTTCTACTTAACACATTCTCATCCTTCATACTATTACACTACATCCAACTTTATATTTACCCGTAATTTCTCATCTCTTTTCATCACGGTTCAATTTCCAGTATCCTCACATGCACAACCTCTTCAACTCTATAAAATCATATCTTTACCTGTACCAACCCCTACTAATAAGACTACTAAGCATGCTACTAAATTGTTAGATTTACCACAATACCTTGCACTAACCTATCAGCATGATTATTATCTCCCCTTATCTACTGATGACCTAACTAATTGTGTGCATGGACCTATTGTTTTCTGTAGTTTTAATAAGGCACTCATTCCTATAACTGTTCCTGATTGTCCCCTTGCATTGTTCCAAAATAATGTCAAACAGGTATCAAGACTTTGCAATTTTAGGTTTCTAGAAAATCACCTTTCTCATGATATTATTGAGTTAACACCAACTTCGGTGCTTGTTTACGACAGTGAAGAATTGGACTTAGTTTGTCCTCAAAGCCAAAGAAAGATACCTGGGTGCACATTCTGTGTTATCAACATACCCTGCAAATGTTCATTGTCAACTAGGAAACTATATTTTTCTCCCAGATTAGTTGATTGTTATGAGTCAAGTTCAAATTTTTCAATTTTTCATCCAGTTAATTTAGCCCTTGTACAGGAATTTTTCGATGAAAAGCGATTTACCTCCCTTTTAGCAGATTCTCTTTTTACTACTCCTGTACAATTAGCAATCCCAGATTTTTCTTTTTATAACCATAGTATGTCAAAGATTTTAGCAGCAGACACAAAGACCCATTTAAGTTTAAAGAAAATAGCTGTTGCTGCTAAAAAGGATAAAATGATTTTTAAAACTTTAACTGAACCCCTGTTGTCTGGAGATATAAGCTTGCAGTCTTCTTGGCTGGATACAAATACTATTGTTAGTTTTTGTTCACTTGGCATTGCTATTCTTTCACTTTTTGCTTTCGCATTTTTATTTTGTAAAACAAGAAAGATAGCAATGACCATGACATTTATGCAACAAATGTCGCACACCAAGTCTCAGAGTGTACCCTCTTTTATTTATGTTAAACCAACTCAGCTTCCTCAAGCGGAGCAAGATGATATTATGAATAGAGTTAAGTCATTTTTCTCATCAGAATTTTCATGGGTACACGCTTCTGTTATTTTGAGTATTTTAGTTTTATTCTTTTTGTTATTTGTAATATGTTATTTGTACAAATCAAAGCACAATCGTTGTACCTCATTAGTTTTGGAAGTAACCTGTGGTGGCGACTGTGTTGTCATCCCAATATTAGATTTATCCTTGTGCCCATCTTACTACGGATTTTCAAGACCATCGGTCTTAGATTTGACTGTTGCCTCATTCCCCTCATGTAAAATGTTCGCAGTGTGGTCATCATTTGAAGTTACAAACAAGCTTACTCAAAAGTTTGTCAACATTCCGACCACACTTACCCTAAGTTTTCTTCAATCTTATAGAATTAAGAAAGTTTTGGCACAGCCATTTAATGCCTATATTTATGTGACACATCAAGGTTTCGCTACTATGTTGAGTCAGCCAGCAAATGTTTCTAAGCAAACAGTTCAAGCATTAGCAGCTGATTCAGATTCACTATATCCTAGTCTTTTAGCATGAATTTTCAATTCATTTCCTAAGTTAGTGAACAGCTAATTTTCAAAAAGGTTAATTATTGTACCTTGTTTGTCACAATTCATTCAATGATTCTTAATGTATATATATATGTAAATATGACCCCTTGATTTTTGGTTATTAGACATGACTTTATCTAAACTCCCCCTCTTATGGCAGATATTATGACCTTGATGAGCATGACTTACATTCAAATTATTTTAACATATTACTGGTATTATATTTTTTGGTTTATATATATGTATATAGAACTATTGGCACCATTGGCAACAGCAACCTGAAAAGTAGGCACCATCGACAAAAACCGTTGTGAATAAAAAGCATGATTCCTGGATACAATCAATTTACTTGAACACTCCGTATCAACCGTTGGATTGGACCTATTCAAAATACACATGGACACTACGTATCAACCGTTGGATCGAACCTATTCTCGAATTACACAAGAACATTCATAGGATGGAATTCATATCATAACCGACCATTATAATTCCAGAAACTGTACCGTTGGACATCCCAAAATTAACCATGAACATGATGACCGTCAACCCTCGTTCCAGTAGATGTGTTTTTCAAATGAACAATCAAAGACATTATTGTTTTTCTACTGATGACATTTAATAAAAAAATTGTATATGTATATAACATTTTGAAGCTTTGGGGTCCAAAGCAGTTGGGCCAGGGAGGAGTTGTCACAGTGTAATTTTGCTTAAAAATTCTTATTTGAATTTTTATTAAGAAAAGCCTTATTTTAATATTTGAATTTTTATATTGCAATAATTTTATTTTTAATGAAAAACATTTTGAAGTTTTGTTACAAATAGACGCTTCATTCAGTCTTTGTTAAATTTAGCTTAACTTTATTTATTCTTTGTCGCATTTAGAAATTCTTAAGGACATAAGAAACAGGTGTTTAATTAAGTATTAACTTTTCTCTTTGTCAAATCTTAAGTGACAGATTTTATTATATAAGATCCTCTTACACTCTTTTGTTCAAAAAGATGAAAATTCTTTGTCTACATTAGTTTCAATTAAGCTCTTACGTAAAGCTTCTCCGAGCGATATAGGGGATAATCCTAACACGTGGTAACTTTAATTTTTGTGTTACCATGGATTAATATGTAGAAACGAATTCTGATTGGTTGAACCTGCAAAATTGTCCAAATCTGTGAATTGTCTTTATTCACTCAATAGCGTCACTTTTCAAATTGAACGCATTGAATAAAGACCAATTCTTCAGAAATCAGATTTGACTATTTTCAGGCCTGTCAAAAGACTCCCGTCAACAAGATCATTATATCTTGTCACAGCTGAAAATCATACAGTCATATCACCCTGCATCTGCCTGTCACACTTGCTTCAAAAAGCTCTACCACAAAAGAACAAACAACAAACACCCAAAATCTAAGTTTGACACTGTCCACTCAGTTACACCCTTTAACTCACCTATAGTTGTGTAGATATCTATTGTCAGTCTTTTGTCCATGCCAATCAAGGACAATCAATACAATACCATACAGTTTTTACCTGAGAGGGAGCATCTCAAAGTTGTATCCCAACTTAGTTTATTTTTACACCTTCTGCAGGAACGAAAAAAAATGCCCATCAAAATCCAAAAAAGGATTTTATCTTTCTGAAACAAAAAATGCATTTAACTTTTATGTATCTAGTGGATGCCAGGCCTTCAAACCTTTCCAAATGCACTGGTTAGTCTACACTCAGAGTAGTTTTTGAGGTCTAAACACAGCCATTTTTGTCCATTTGTCATGATGAACTTTTATAACATAGCAGATCTTGGCAGAAATAAAAGTAAACATTTTCATCACTAAATAAAAACACTTTTGAAAAAACACTTTGCAAGGTAGCAGTAAAACTATTTATCAATACATAATGTGCCTTTAGGTGAAAACATTAATTGTTATGGATTACAAGTAGTCACATAGTTACGCTTAAATTATCTAAATTGAATTACTTATTATACCTAAACCCAATAAAAGAAAACACATGTATGAATGAATAGATTTAACGCAGATAAAAGGCTATATGTAATAATGGTCATGCATGCCAATGACGTAACCGTAACCGTGACATTCTGAAACCGAGTTTTAACCCGTAAGAACAAGACGTGAGAACATTGCAGAAATTTATTTAAAAAAAAAGAACATTGCAGAATTTAAAAAAAAGATATTTGGGTCCAACAAAAAAAGATGGACCGCCAGTGGTCCTTGTATGGAATAGTTTGTGTAATATTGTGGCTTTTTGTTCTATCTGAAGCCAAATTTATCAGATTTAAGACTGGATATGAGTATGAATATAAATTTGAGTCCAATGCACAATTAACAGATTACGGAAATTTTAACATAAAAGCAAAGGTAAGTGTTCTTAATCATATGTTAAATATTTGTTGACGATGTTCAGGATGAATAAGGGTCTTAATATTTGGCTTATTTTTTTTCCCAATGAAATCGTTCCTTAGACGGGCGTATAAAAATAATCGGGTGAATGTAAGCCCCCCCCCCCCCCCACCCCCCACCCCAAAGTAAAGTAAGTTTTCCGTTCACACACGTGCATATTTACATATTTCAGTCTAAAATAGACTTATTTTTTGCAGTTAAAATTTAGATACACAGAGTCGGGCTACAATTGTTTAGACACCATTAAATCTGTCAAATTGTCTCCTTACCCTCTTTAGCATGCATATGTTTAGCAAAACTCACATTCCACCAATAAGCTGCTATTTGCTAGAAATTAAGTTATTGATTCTTTATTGTTAGGGGTATTGTGAGCTTGTCCACTAAAGTTCTCTAATGTGAATAGGTCACATAAATATGCTAAGTGAAAGTTAGATTATAGAAAACAAGTACCATCTTTTAAAAAAGATATCTGACGCAATCAGATGTGTGCATAGAGTTTAAATCAAACCACGAATCTTTATCAGGTTCCGCAATTTGTATATATTACAAATAACTGTTAATTTGACTGGTCAAATTGTTTATATATATCATAGAGATAAGTAATCAGTGACCGACGGTATGTATAACGTCTAGTTTTACGTTAAATCTCTTATTTTATTTTTCTTACAGATTAGTTTTACGAAAATAGATGAAAAGTATGGCTACCAGGAGATTCTGCTACGAATTTATTCTTTTACATTTTATGCAAATGATCCAGGTAAGATATTGTAAGGCCTCTCCTCCATTTGGAATTTAAAAAAAAAAACACAGACACTAAACCCACAAAACAAAAAATATGAATAAAAAGATAAAATAAGAGAGACCATAACATAAAAATACACTCTTGATTAAACAATTTGTTTTACATTCGATAAGTTACATTTGTAGCACTGCATTCCATTCATTTCTTCATAAAAAAAAAATCGTAAGGGTTCCGCGGATCCCAGTGTCTCGCCTACTTTTGCTGTTAATCGCAGGCTCAACTAAAATGAGGAAAAAAATCAATACAAATATTCCTCTTGATACTATCTTTTGATTGTAAGCAGCTTCTGTCCAAGTTTGGTAAAAATCCAGGATAGTTTATGGATCTAATAAATGTTTTAAAAACTTTAACTGCAGACTGTATGTAATGTTTACTGGAAGAAAAACTAAGTCCATTTATAAGTAAAATACAGATACACAGGTACAAAATTTTAACAAAATTTCCTTCTAGATGCTAGCTTTAGATCATAAACAAGCTTATGTCTAAGTTTGGTACAAATCCAAAATAGTATAAGAAAGTTATTAAAATTTTAAAAACTTTAACCACAGAGTGAATGTGTTGTTTCCTGGCAGAAAATTTAAGTCCATTTAAAAGTAAAATACGGAAAAATGGAATTTTATTTTTAAAAAATTGACTTCTGTATACTATCTTATGATCATAAACAAGCTTCTGTCCAAGTTTGGTAGAAATCCAGGATAGTTTAAGAAAGTTATTAAAATTTCCAAAACCTTAACCACAGAGTGAATATTTGTGGACGCCGCCGCCGCCGACGACGACGCCGACGGAATGTAGGATCGCTATAACGTTGTGCACGATGTTCCTACAACACGACGTTACACTAAAAATGCGGCGTCAAAGAGGGTATTTGACTTTGATTAATTTTTGCAAGTTTTATTCGTTTTTTTTTTATATGTTGTTGGTTGATTCTGGTTCTGTTCTTTTTGTGATATCATTTTATCACAAATTACTTCAAGTTGTGGAAATCGATTTAATAATGTTTACCTTTTAAGTTATTTCACCTAAAATGCAGTGCTTACTGTCGCAAGTAATGTAGGAAGGAAAAATTGGACGGAAGTACATGTATACGGTTTCCATAAATAATGTGCAAAACTTTTATCATAGGATGTTTAACTTTCATGGTGCATATCATCTGTTATTGTAAAATTTCTATATCTTAATTCAACCCCAATACAAATATATCTCACACTCTGCAAGTAAATCGAAACATTTTTAACCTTGATTAATTTGAATAGAATTGTATTTTTCTTGGCACATAATTTGTCGAAATTCACCCCTTCAATTTCTTGAATCTTGGCTTGAGAATTATTTTCCAAGTCTTCTAAAGTTGCTTGCTTAAATTGTTTAACTTCTGATATACATTTTAAAATAAAGTAATCTACTCTTGAATTGTCCGTAAAAACGGCTAATATAATCCCGGGTTTTATTAGTTCAATGAAACGGTTTTCGTCGCTGTTTTAATTGGATTTGTCTTTCAATTACCTCAATTTCATGCACAAGTTAATATTGACGAAAAGTTCCGGCTTCGCTAGTACATGTAGTACAGGAATAACTTTCAGTTATAACATGAATAGCAGGACAAATTGCAAGGTAAAACATTCCGTGGACTTGTATTAAGTCTTTTAATATAATTGGTGAATGCACCTTACTGAAGAGACTACTTTAAAAGATCTATTTCGAAGTCCTTCTGCAACATAAATTAAAATTCGCATTTTACATTTAGAGGATTGTCTTGGTGTTTCCAATTTGTCTTTGCAAAAGTTGAACGAAGTTCATGTAATGCGATTTAATTTCCCTTTTCACGATTCTTTTAAATAAATCGATAAATGATATAAACGATCAATAAAAATTGCAAAATTTATCCTGTGTCGAATCTATGTCCCGGTCGGAGTCTATACATGTAACAACATACACTATTCTTTTTTTTCGGCAGCCATCAACATCTTTTTCCAAATTTCACCAAACGATTTGTTTTAATTATCATGAACATTTAATTGAAACTTTAGGACATGTAACGTCGGAAATTAGGGTTTTTCTGATTTTTCGACGTTTTTCGACGTTTGGACAAAATGGCTACCGTTTTGTAATGTGTTGAAAAAATTTATTCCTTAAAGACCCAAATATGTAGTTAATAAGAAAAGAATTTTGGCATTTTGTACTCTTCGTGTATCTAACTTTTGTTTTGATCAGTTATAAATAACTTATTGAAATATCAGTAAAAAATACGCGTTAACTGCTTTGAAAAATGAAATATCAACTTCGACAAAATGGCTACCGCTTGAAAAACGACTGTGTAGAGAAGATTTTATAAAATCTGCAATATTTGAACTCACGAACAATGAGGTAAATATTTGTACTTTTGGTAGATGTTGTTATTGTCTTACTCTTTTTATTCGTTTTCCGCTATATCTACTTATGAAATTCACTTTCAGTCGTTAAGTTACCGAAAAACGTCGTTGGATATTTTTCTTATTCAAGCTTAATATGCGGCCACCGAGTCAAATGAATGTTGGCAAAATAACGGCTTTAACGTCACAAAGAACCGACACATACCGTTGTTCCTGCCAAGTTTCCGGAAGATCAGAGAATAAGAAATGTGATCACTATAGGGGCACTATACATAAGAGTCAAAACAGTTTTTCATAAATGTAACGTTGGACATCCGTTTTTTTCACATAGCTTTGTTATTTTAATCCTCAAATATACTAGATATTACTTAGTATATGATCAAGAGCTATAAAAACATAACTTAAAACATATATTGAATTTGTTTTATAGTGGTTCGTGTTTGCTAACATTTTTATTTTGTTTTGCGGAGGAAATTTCGAAGATTGTGTTACAAATCCTAGGGGTTGTAGGCACAGCGTGCGTAACGTTTATGTCTCGCTTTTTCGACTAAAGTCGAAGGCTCGACAAAAATCTCGAAAAATGCTGGTTTTTCACGTATTGAACGATTTGATACCATTCAGACCGCTTGCTATATTCACTAATCTGTATATATTCCTTTTGCAGATGCGCCTGGCCATGATATGGACTTGAGTAAATGGTGAGTTATGTTATAGGTACAGAGAGAGAAGAATACAAACCACATGGTCCCAATTATTAACTCGTTAGCTCCTTGTGCCCTCTGAAGTAGACGATGTTATCCTTAATTAATTTTTTTTTATTTCGCGTAGGTAAAATAATTATACTTGCCGAGAAGGGGTGGCACGTTTTTGGGATGTTGGATATAGGGGTAAAAAAGATGGATCTAGGTATTTTTAAAAAGATGGGAAAAAAGGTGTTAAGTGTGAAAATATACAAAAAATATATATCGGGATATGGGAAATGAGCACTGTGTCACTCCCACACTTGTATGTCCAGAACGAAAGTGTAACTGTTCTTATTTGGTACGGTATCAGGTCCGTTCGCGCCCAATATACTTTCGCACCCTACACGTTCGCACCTCGCACGTTCGCACCCAAGGTCCGTTCGCACTCTACACGTTCGCGCCCAATTTTAATTCAAATTCCAGTTGAATAATTGGAAAATCATCATTGTTGTTTTTAATTGCTTTCGTGTAAATACTGAATGTATTTATAGCTTGGTATGAGTAAAAGATTGAAGATTATAAATGAAAAACACAAAAGATAATTGTTTTTAACAGCTTGGTCCCTTTGATCTGAAATAATGAAACAATAAAATATAGCAATACACTATTATAACCAAAACATGATAAAATTTATTCAAGACTCAAAAAAAAAACAAAAAAAAAACGTACGTAGTCAGAATCTCACTTCATTTTGAAACAAGTCAATGAAACAAAGTTATAGTAATACACTAATCAAAACATGATAAAGAGTTATTCAACACAAAATAAAACGTTGACAGAATCCCACTTTATTTAGAAAGGAATATTATTATTTTTTTAACAATCACTATCCAAAACATGATTAAGATTTATTCAACACAAAAAAATGCTGTATCACTTTATTTTGAGACAATGAAAACAATAATACTTATAAGAATACTACTTGATTACAAAGTTGAAATTGGGCGCGAACATGTAGGGTGCGAACGGACTTTGGGAGCGAACATATAGGGTGCGAAAGTGAAAGGGGGCGAACATGAGTGGGTGCGAACGTGAATGGGCGCGAACGGACCCGGATTCATTTGGTACGTTCCGAAAGGAGATGATGTCATCCCGAATTTCCGGAAAAATGAACGTTGAATTCCGAATTCCCCCAAAAAGAATCAATCTTTCAGTGTACATACAGAATCGATGTATACAGACATTATAAAAAATATCTCGTCTCGTACCTTAATTTGGCCGCTTATCCCTGGCTGAAATCATTGCTGAGCCTTACCATAAAAAAAATATCAGATCACAGTAAAGTATGAAAAAAAAAAATGAAAAGTATCTTTGTAAAATGGAAACATTTCCAATATTTGAAACTATTTACCATTCATAGGTTATGTCTTATCTATTATCTATATTAACTGAAGTTCCCCGTCTTCGTTTCGTTTCGCTAAAAAATTATAAATTTAGTTTAACATCATAAACAGATGAGGAGGCAGTTTCAAATTTGTTTTCGTCTTGAACTCTTCACAAGTACAACTCAGTCGAAGAAGCTTATTATTGCAATATTTTCTGTAATATCTCTTTCTCACACGAAATTGGTACTTTTATTCATGTGCATTTCCATTATTTGTATTTATTCAAGTATGATGTTCAGCTGAGAACACACTACACAGGCACTTGTTTCTATCCATACGAAGGTCGACTATCCATATAAATAGAAGCTTTATATGGATAGTCGACCTTCGTATGGATAGAATCAAGTGCCTGTGGCTGAGAACCCCGGATTCTGTAATGATGCGGATTAATTTTATGATTTATCCCCTCCTTTGTCGAATGAGTGCCAAAAGAAAGAGAACTGATAACTTGATCATGTGTATGCCAGTCATTTATATTTTATGTATTATAATGCAATGTACTTTGTATTGAACCTTTGCCGATTGTTTAATATATGGGTTCATATGGCAAAATCAAGGGTACTTTTAATAATGACTAGCACCACGTGACTTATGCCCTTTTGATTAAATTACTTCCCTTGAGGGGGGATAGGAGGGGTCATGATCCCGAAATTCCGAGCTTAAAAACACGAAATCCCGAAATCCCGGGCTTAAAAACACGAAATCCCGAGGTCCCGAAATTCGAAAAAAAATATTCCTGGATCCCGAAAGTGTCAATCCCGAAATCCCGAGCTTAAAAACACCCGATCCCGGAGTCCTGATAAAGGTCCTATCCCCCCTCTTCCCTTAGTTTAAAAGTGAAAAGATAAATTATATCAAATTTGCAGATAATCTAGTCCTTTTCCGTCATGTATCTATAAAAACTAATGTGTCTTTGAAACTTCCTTTGGTGGATATTTACAAAAATGTTGTGCAATTCTAAGGGAAAATGCTTAAAATTTGACTTTTTATGAAATGGGAAGTTTGAAATCATTATGTTTTTAAAAGAATTTGGCCGAAAACTTTAGAAAGCAGGTAAGTTAAAAGTTATTTAACTTTAAAATTCAACCTACAAAGTGTTTCCCTATATGCGGACAAATCATGAACAACATCTTCTTACATCTTTATTTCTGTTTTGAATATTGCTTTTTTACGATTTTTTGTTATTTTATATAGCAATTATACTACGGTTACGCTTCCCATCCTAAAAAGGCCGAAAGTTGTCAAAATAGACAGTGTTCATTTGTACACGGACAGAAGCCTAAAAGCATGTACAATTCACCTATATGTGGACAAATTGTGGATTCAACATAGGGACTGGCATATTGGCATTTTTATTTAAGGGGCATATATAATCCTATTGCTGCCGTCATGATAAGGCAAAATGGCTGCTATGCAAATTAGCAAAGTACCCCAAATTTTGCCATATGTTGTGCAAAGGTGAAATACTAATGTAAATATTGTAGGGATTGAGGGAATAAGCTTTACAGGGACCCAGTAGCCAATGCTACCCCAAATTTTGCCATATGTTGTGCAAAGGTGAAATACTAATGTAAATATTGTAGGGATTGAGGGAATAAGCTTTACAGGGACCCAGTAGCCAATGCTACTAAAAATTTGGTTGGGTCCAAACTTTTTTCAGAATATTTCCTTATGGTCAATACAAACGTTTCACATATGTCAGTTCAATAAGTTGGGCCACTGGAGTGAAATTTTGAAGCTTATTCCCTATATTGTCTGTTAAGACAATTTGTTTTTGGCTATTTCGTTATTAAAGTTTGCCTTGTTGAGGTAAAGGTTGATACAAATTGTAATCAAAATCCTATTGTTACTGGTTTGTAAGTTATATATTTTAAGCTATTTCAGGCCTTTAAAATCTTTACCTTTGATAGTGCAGAGACATATAGTGCAATGATGTGAAAATTCTTTAGATTATACTTGTGCCAATGTTCATGATGTTAGGCAGTTTATTGATATTATTTCTCCAAAATGATGTGTAATATATATATATATATATCAGTACTAGTACTATTTTATTGAAACATTGAATAGTTGTAGAAAGTAGAGATCTATCCATTCTACATTTTTTTTGTAAGTACAATTATGAACAAAGGAAGATAACTCCAATTCAAAATATTACCTGAATATGTTCTAGTGCTGAAATGCAATGCATGATGTTTGATAATAAGTTCAGTCCAAAATAAAATCAATCTTCACCCTATAAACATTATCAGCTGCATATATCTACCCTATAACATTGAACATGTTGATGTGGGTAAGTTATTGATAGTTGTCTCAATGGCACTCGTACCACATCTTATTTATAGTGTGTCCTTGGTGTCCTAAAGTAAAACAAAACATCTTTTGCACTAAATCTTAGCCAGTGATTCTAACTGCTTTTCTTTTTAGGTTCTCTTTTGAGATTACACCTGAAGGAAAAATTTTAAGAGTGTACCATCCAGAAGAAAGTGATGATTTTGTCTTGGCATCGAAGAAAGGATTTGCTGCTCTTCTGGCATCAAAACTTCATGAAGAAGGAGAAGTAATTATAAACATTTCATATGTTTTTTACCCCTTTTGACCTTTCATTTTATATACATTTGTATGTACAATGATGTATGCCACATTTAATTACTGTTCTTACTGTGACAAGTATGACATTGTCTAATATTCCTGTACTCATGAAATTCATCTTCTTGGTTGATGAATTCCAAGATGGTCTATTTATCTAATGCATTAATTATAATTTTATACAAAGGTTTAAATATTGATTTTCAATTTTTGAAGGATTACATTATTATGATAAAATGAGGAATTGATCTTATTATTTACCACTCACTTTGACATGAAATGAGGAATTGATCTTATTATTTACCACTCACTTTGGCATGAAATGATATGAACTCATTTCTGTGTTGCTCCTTGGTCAAATTGATGAATTATCTAAGATACAACCCTTTATCATGTTTATCAGCCAGGCATGGGGTAATTGTAATCAGTAATCATAATCAATTGTAATCGATTACATTTTGCTGTGTAATCACATGTCATCAGTAATCATGTATTTTCTGATTACTAGTAATTGTAATGTAATCGATTACAATGCAAAAAACAGGGGTAATCATGATTACTTTCAGATTTCTTTTGAATTCCATTCAAATGATTACTTGCTGATTACAAATTTTATATATAAAAATTGTTTTTTTATATACAAGCATAAATAAAAAAAAATCCTCAAACTAATGTTCAATATATATGATTGATCCTATTTTAACTATTTTATAATTTCAGTTTCAGTATACTGTAGGGTGTACATTTTTTTTGTAAATGTGTGCCTTTTTTTTTTGACAGTTTACCACATAAATTTACCTTTCCAAAAGTTTCACTTTGAGATTGAGCCCTTGTGATATAAGATGTGTGCTTTTTTTAATATTTTGTTGTTCCCTTGGGTTGCAGAAAATTCTAGGACTGTTAAGGATAAGTGCAAATTTTGCTCTTTATATTGACTTTGATTTTTGACTTTAAATGATAATGGAATTTAGAACCAATTATTTTTTCACAATTTTTATAACAAAAATTCATTATTTTTTGTCATGTGTTTTCTTAATATGTTTGTATAGAAATATAAATTTTACAATCATGTATATAATAAAAAATTAAATTGTATACAAATTTATGGATTATTCCAATCAAAACAATTCATTTTAATTACCCAAGCTCACATATTGTTTGTTATAAAATTGGAAGTAGTGATTCACACCCGTAAAACATAAGTGTCAATTATATCCACACTGACATAAAGGCTACTTCATCATTAAATAATCACTATTTGTTGATTTATTTTTCTTGCTTGAAAATATGTTTTAGATTTGATCTAAAGTATTAAAAAAACAATGTTATTCCTATAACAGAGAAAGCACAGAGACATTTACATTCAAAGTAAATCTGTCAAATAAGATGATATAAATTATGTCATCAAACAATACAAATATTACACTGCTCCTTTTCTAAGTTCTTATAAATAACACGTTTATATTTAAAATATTAAAACACTAATTTTAGATTAGCTTTTTATATAAGGATCAAATGTTTAAAAAGTTTGTTTTCAATACCACAGTATACAATGTAATCATAAGTAATCTAAAGTATTCATGATTACTTTAAAGAAAAATAATCGAATGTAATCAATTACATTTGAATTTAGGGGTAATTGTAATGTAATCTATTACATCAAATTAGCAAAGTAATTGTAATGTAATCAATTACATTTTAAAGTAATCAACCCCATCCCTGTTATCAGCTCATTGTTTTGTTATTATTTTATTACTAAAGTTTAGGATAAAAACTTAAATCTTAAAACTTTTAAAGTTGTTCATGACCTGACCACAAATATTTAAGGCATTTTCAATATTTTCCTACAAACTTTTTTTCTGTATGTTGCTCCTAGTTTAAAGGCTTCTTTCATTTCTTTCTACTGAATGTACTCAGTATGTTTTCTATGTTCATGTCAATCTATAGACATTACTTGAGTAAGAGTTCTGGTAAAGTCTTTTTGGTCTAATATTGAAATATTTGAAAAAAGCTATTTTGTTATTTTTCAGATATCTGGAAGTCAATCACATGAAGGTTTTACTTACCATACACAAGAACTTGGCCATGAAGGTAAATGATCAAATACTCCACAAAGTTCTGACAAGTTAATATTGATGTGTCACTCATCATTTTACCACCAGTTCTGACAAGTGAATATTGATGTGTCATTCATCATTTTACCACCAGTTCTGACAAGTGAATATTGATGTGTCATTCATCATTTTACCACTAGTTCTGACAAGTGAATATTGGTGTGTCATTCATCATTTTACCACCAGTTCTGACAAGTGAATATTGATGTGTCATTCAATATTTTACCACTAGTTCTGATGTACGAAGGCAGATTTATTTGGCTGGGATCCTAATCATTGGGGTTCCCGTTATTAAACATGTGTGCACTTGAATTGACGCACAATTTTCTGTTCATGAATCCATGCATCTGGGGAAGCTTCCTTTTTAAACAGCTGAGTTCAGTCATCCTCAAGATTATCTTTTATCTGTCAAAAAGTATTCTTGTTCTTAGTTGATGAATTTCAATACATTTATTTTTAAAAACAATTGAATAGGTCATTCAATTTGGAAAACCTACTTCTTGTTGATATTTTTATCAAAAATTTACTTCCATTTTCATACATTGCTTTGCATAGTTAGTAAATTAAAACCTTAAAGAATAACCAAACAAATTTTGGAAGCATTATCAACATTTCTGACTTATCTGGGGTGCAATGGAAGCATTATCAACATTTCTGACTTGTGTGGGGTGCAATGGAAGCATTATCAACTATTCTGACTTGTCTGGGGTGCAAAGATCATTTTTTTTTTCTTTGTACATACAGTGAAATATTTACAGACTCTATTTTTTATTTTGATAAAATATGATTATGTGGTTATGTTTTTCTTTATAGGACCTCATAATGCCTCATACACTGTTAAAGAGACAAGTACTGGACTGCAGTTTACTAAAGTACGACATGAATCACTGGTTAAAAATGCTGGTGGAAAATACCAAAAGGTAAGAGCCATCGCTAAAATTATACCTTGACCTTAGGCCATAACAAGATACATTCATGTATATAGAAAAATTTTGGTAGGTAGACATAGATTGATTGATTGTTGGTTGCTTAATGTCCAGTGGCAAATATTTCATGCATATTCAGGACGAGAACAAGTTCACAATAAATACAATAGGTAGGTTGTTGTAATAGAGGCCATCTAGGATGATGGTCAGGGAAATTTGGACTGCCACTGGAAAATGAGGGTATATTGGATAGGGACAGAAATTTGGCCTTGCAACAGGCCACCTACGGACCTCTCAAAGAGTTGTTGCAAGGGTTCTTAACGTGCAAAGAGCGTGGCACTCTCTTTACACGAGGCATCGGATTTAACGTCCCCTTCTGACGGACGTGACTGCGAACTTGATACATCCCGCACAGCCAAACGGACGCCCCACTTCGGCAAGCGTTTTACTGCCGGTCAGGAGAAGACCAAGTGACCATATTTCTATACCCCAGTCACCCTTGGGGTGAGGTAGACATAGAGACAAGTTATTTTGGTTAAACATGTTAAACAATACTAATAGACCTCAAATGCTAGTAATTAGGGATGTCAACGAGTACTTGAGTACTGGAGTATCGCTTGGTGGTACCGAGTTTCGATTACCAAAATGATACTCGACTAATCGGTTTCCTCATAGAATGTTGTTGCTTTCTTAAGTTTCAACAAACAAATATTTTAATTGAGAGCGCCTCCCGGGAAATGATATATTAATCAAAATTGATAATAATAAAAATATGATTCGATTGTTTGCGTTTAACTGTCATTTAAAATGCTTCCAAATGGAGGTACATACATGTAGGATATATGAACAAAGAGCATTTTCACATGGCTTACACTTTTCGCTTATTTTAGTCAATCCCCACCTCTGTACCGTCAGAGCATATATTTTCATCAGCAAGACTGTTAGTTACCTAACAAATTTGAGAAATCGCTACGTCCCAGAAAAAGTTGACAAGATAATATTTTTGAATAAGAACAAATTCGTTGCACCATGTATCGACCCTCTGAAAATGATTAATGACATCAGTAAGTTCTCATCACCCCTTTGTTGATCATTGATTGTGTTTTTTTAAGGGTTCCCAAATACTGTTGTTTGAGTAATAATTTTTCTATAGATAGTAATTAATTACTTGATTAGATTACTACCAGTTTACATAATTAGTACATGCAGTAAATGAGCTGTTGATTATAGGATAAAAGTCCTTGGACTAATATCTAGTCCTAGGTAATAATGTTGAGGGTTTTACGATCAGAAGACAACGACACACAATGCATAAAATGGGTACAATTTACTGTTTCCATTTTGTTAATGTTTTACCGAGAGAGTACTCGAGTATCGCTCGGTAAATCCAACGAGTAATCGATTAGAAAATCATCACAGAGTTGACATCCCTATTATTATTATTATTCAGGTCAAATAATTGAATGCCCTGATTTACTAACTTTCTAAACTTCAACCACATATGGTCATTATATAAATAACACATAGATGAGAGGGTGATAGAGCAGACTGTTACACTGAGAAAACAGTCAACCGAGGCGAAGCCAAGGTTGACACTGTTTATTAGAAAGTAACAATCTGCTCTATCACCCTCTCTGCTATGTGTTATTAAATTTATTATGCTGAATGTTCTGCCATTATGGGCTTTAAATTCTAAATTGAAATTAATTAACTATGACGTCATGTACATAACAACATTACAGTTATTTAAAAAGCAAAAACAGTAAAGCAAGATATATTTTTTTTATTTTGACAGTCTATGAAAAATTTCTGAGGTCAAAGCATAGAAGTTGAACATTGATTTTAAAATTATTGATGTCAATTCAATTCATTGTTCTTTGAATTATCGATTTTGATTGGTGTGCACGAGAGGGTGACATTCAAAAAATGGTCTCCCGCTGAGCCATGGGATAGAGTAAGTTATCTCCCTCTTATTAGTCAATCAAAATTTGGCATTTTAACATAAAGTATAATAAAACAAAGTATTCTTGTAACAAAAATAACAAGATATATCAAACTATTAAACAGGAAAGTTGCAGCATTCAACTTAAATATAATTATTTTATAAGTATTTGCATTTTGACATATTTTGATTTGAATGACCTATTCAATTGTCTTTCTTAAAAATTTGAAAAGTATCCTGGCAAAGGGTAAAACTACATCTTGTTTCTGACATTAATAGCATTAAAGATAAAAAAATCAAGATAAGCATCATGACAAAGGGTAAAATAGTATCTTGTTCCTAACATCTGGAAAAAATCAGCAATTTACCATTGGCTTTAAGGGGACGTGGCTGAATGGTCTAAGTAGTGGAACTACTATATCACTAGCCTGTCAACTCTGAGGTTGAGAGTTTGAACCAAGCATGTGGCAGGTGTGCTGGACTCCATTCTTATAATTGACCAGGACTGTCAGTTTTCCTACCAACGGACAGTTGTTCTCTCCGGGAACTTTGGCTTCCTCCATTAAAAAAAAACTGACCACCATGTAATAGCACAATAGTGCTAAAAGTGGTGTTAAATGCCAATCAATCAATCAATCATAGGTTTTAAACAGGTCTTTGAAAAAATGTAATTTTTCTTGTTACAGGTGATGCATTACCACAAAGACCTTGAAGTTATACACAGTGTTTTAATAGAAGAAGATTTCATATCCCCTTCTAGACCGTCTGCAAAGTAAGTACTTGTGACATAAATCAAAGGATTTTTGTCTCACCTTGAGGAAGTCAAAAAGCGAGACATATATGCATAGGTATGCTGTTTTCTGCGTTGTCGGCGGCGTCAACAGTGTATTAGTTTGTGATTTGGTCTAGTTTTTGGAGAACCACTAGTGGTAGGTCAATGATATTTGGTATACAGTTGTATAAGCATTGGCATATCTCATTTCCATGGAGATTATTTGGCTCCGCCCCCTTAGTCAAGGTCTATTGACTTTTAAATTTTGCTTAGTTTACATGTATTAGTTTGTGATTAGGTCAGTTCAAGGGGAATCATTAGTGGTAGGCCAATGTTAATTAATATTCAGTTGTATAAGCATTAGCACATCTCATTTCCATGGTGAATATTGGGCCCTGCCCCCTCAGTTTTTGTCTATTGACTTTGAAACTTTTGCTTAGTTTACATAAAATTGAGAAAGGAAATGGTGAATATGTCAAAGCGACAACCACCCGACCATAGAGCAAACAACAGCCGAAGGCAACCAATGGGTCTTCAATGTAGCGAGAATTCCCGCACCCGTAGGTGTCCTTCAGCTGGCCCCTAAAATATGCATAATAGTACAGTGATAATGGACGTCATACTAAACTCCGAATTATACACAAGAAACTAAAATTTAAAATCATACAAGACTAACAAAGGCCAGAGGCTCCTGACTTGGGACAGGCGCAAAATTGCGGCGGGGTTAAACATGTTTATGAGATCTCAACCCTCCCCCTATACCTCTAGCCAATGTAGAAAAGTAAAAGAATAACAATACGCACATTAAAATTCAGTTCAAGAGAAGTCCGAGTCTGATATCAAAAGATGTAACAAAAGAAAATAAATAAAATGACAATAATACATAAATAACAACAGACTACTAGCAGTTAACTGACATGCCAGCTCCAGACCTCAATTAAACTGATTGAAAGATTATGTCTTCATCATATGAATATCAGGTACAATCCCTCCCGTTAGGGGTTTAGTATCATACTATCATAAAATATATGAGAAGAACATAACCCGTGTCATGCCAACAACTGTTTTTTAGAAATAAATGTGTTTAGTTCCGATGCAAAGACCCTATCAGTGAATCAATGTTAAAGCCAAAATATGCAATCTTTAATGACCTGACAACAGTATCGTAACTATATCCCCTTTTAATAAGTCTATTTAAAGGTTTTGTTAGTTTCTGAGGAGAATACTGACATTTTTGTGCTTTATAAAGAATATTTCCATAAAATTTTGGATGTGAAATACCTGAACGTATAAGATGTCTGCATGTTGAGTTATATTTACGAATTATTTCCTTATACCGGTGATAAAATTTAGTAAATGTTTTGACCAGTTTGTGATATCGAAAACCCTGGTGTAATAATTTTTCAGTAATACATAAATTTCTCTCGCTAAAATCTAATACATTGTTACATACACGAGCGAATCGTACAAGTTGAGATATATAAACACCATAAGATGGTGACAAGGGAACGTCACCATCTAAAAATGGATAATTAACAATAGGAAATGAAAAATCATCTCTTTTATCATAAATTTTTGTATTAAGCTTCCCGTTTATGATATAGATATCAAGATCGAGGAAAGGGCAGTGGTCATTGTTATCATTAGCTTTATTTAAAGTAAGTTCTACAGGATAAATTTCTTTAGTATACATACTGAAGTCGTCATTATTTAGAGCCAATATATCATCCAAATATCTAAAAGTATTGTTAAATTTTTGTATCAAATGTTGTTTTGATGGGTCTTTGCTAATTTTAGTCATAAATTGTAACTCATAACAATACAAAAACAGGTCCGCAATAAGTGGTGCACAGTTAGTCCCCATTGGAATTCCAATAACTTGACGATATACGGAATCTCCAAAGCGAACAAAAATGTTATCAAGTAAAAATTCAAGTGCATAAATAGTATCAAAGCATGTCCAATTGACATAGTTCTTTTGTTTATTGCTACTAAAAAATGATCTAAAAGAGTTTGAACATATGTACTCGCATTCCGACTTTTTAAATGCCCAGTTAATTAGGGATGTGAATTTTTTCTTAATAAGAATATGAGGCAAAGTGGTATATAGGGTAGAAAAATCAAAACTTTGAACAGATTCAAAATCACCAATATATGCATGCAATTTATCAAGTACTTCCAACGAGTTTTTGACACTCCAAAAGTAATTAATTCCACTATTTTCAAAGGCCTTATTTGAACAATTTATTATCAGGTTTTTTATTGTACCAAGTGTACTAGTAAGTAAAACAGACAATTTAGTAGTTGAACAATGGCTGGAAGATGAAATAAATCTATATTTGTAAGGTTTTTTGTGCAGCTTCGGAAGCCAGTACATACTTGGGACTTTCATTGTGTTTGGTTCTGCTTGTAAAGAAGTAGCTAAAAGTTTATGTTTGTTACAGATGTCGTTTTCTGAAAATGAAGTCAGTTGGAATGTTGGTGAATTCGTGATTTCCTTTTGCAGAACCTCTATATAAAATTTACGTCAAACAATAATGATATTATTCGCAGCTTTATCAGCCGGGACAAAAACAAATTCCTTGGCTAGTTCTGTTAGTTTATTTTTGATACGCGAAATAGGGTTTTTTATAGTTTTTGTTGAGGGTAAAATGTTCTTTAAAATGTTGTATTCGAATATCAACTATCTTCATTACTGAATTAAAAAAAGAGTCCAAAGATTTTTTGTCAGCTTTTTCCCGTTTTACCCATTTCAAACAGTAGGCGCGGAGTGAGTCGTTGATGATATTACGACACTCATTCCAGTTAATAGTTGACGGGGGACGATATTTAGGTCCTTTACTGAGGAATGATTTTAACTCTCGGTCGCGAACGATGTTAAGGTCTCCTGTTATAACATGGGAAATTGGTCCATAGGTGTATTCTGAATTACTGCAATTACACGACATAGGTGTATTTTCAGTGATATTTACATCTTTACACAATTGGCTATAATTAAACACATATTTTCGGGTAGATTTCTTGTAAATATAACAAATGAGAGGGAGTTCAGTATTATCAAAATATCCAGGAATTTGGTCTTTAACAGAATGGTCGTTAAAAATACCGGCAATATTTACAAAATCAAAACCTTTATTGACATACTTTATTTTAATAAAATGTTTTTTATGATCTTCAGGGCGATCAATTTTTGGAAACAGTTTAGAATAACAATATGCCATTATAATTTGGACAATTTCATACTTAGGACTGTAATATGAAATTGTGTTGCAATCCTCTAAAATTTTATTTAATTTATTTATAGGTAAAGAACAAAGCTTGGTTAACAGATAATGTCTGCCGTTGTTTTTTGAAATGGAAATTAGGTCCGAAATATTTGTATGGTTGGTCCGAAATTTTCTTTGATTCCGATTTTTTCTGCGTCCATGAGAACGATTTTTACGAACAGTTTTAGAAACTATATCCAAAATGTTAACAGAATCGGTTCTTGTTGTTGTATTGGTTTGTGATTAGATCAGTTTAAGATGAACTGCTAATGTTAAGTCAATGATATTTGGTATGCAAAGTTATTGGCATTTGCATGTATTGTTTCCATGCAGATTATATAGCCCCACCCCCTCATTATGGTTCATTGGCTTTGAAACTTTTACATAGTTTACAAGTTAAATGTTTGTTTAGGTTTGTTTAAAGGGAGCGAGTTATAATAAGTCAATGGTATTAGGTATGCAGTTGTATTAGCATTGACACATCTCATTTCCATGGAGATTGTTTAGCCATGTACCTTCAGTCATGGTTCATCGACTTTGAATATTTGCATAACTTGCATGTTAAAGTATTGCTATTTTAATTTCAACATTTGCATTATCAAAATTACAAAAAGGCGAGACATATCTCTGTGATAACAGTTTATTAATTACATGTACTGAGTTAAATTATGATAGTATGGATTTATTTATTTTTATTCCTCTAGTCATTCTGAAAGTGCTTGAAATATTTCCCCCTGGAAATTTAGTAAACGATCAAAACAAAGTAGTAATTAGGTTCAATATGACAAACTATATATAAAACCGACAGAATTGCATGAAATAAGTATAAGATATATATTTTCCCTTATAGGTTTAATGCACTGCATGGAATGAGGAAAATTAAAGCAGTCAATGAATTCAGTTCCATGGGTATGTATTGAACTTAAAAAGTAAAACATGACTGTTATGATTTACTTTCAATAACCTACTTACAGAAAAGGTTTTACAACACATTTATGAATTGTAGTTTTGTTGAAATTATTTGGTTGAGGTTACACATTTTGACCTTGCCAAAGTTTTTCTATACATATATATAAAATATAAGCATATTTGCTCTCCTGTTAAAATATTCTTTTGTGAGCTCCATATATTCAATTTTGCAGAAACATTTTTTTTTTTCAAATTATTTCATACTTCCAGAGAAATCTACAAAGTATAAAAAAAAAGATTATTTGAGATTGATAATTTTTTTTATATAACTTGTCTGGCAAACAAATTTATAAAAAGGGAGTCTTAAGGTATATTGTACCTGCCTCACTAAAACATATTTGTTGCCATAAACTTTTATTTATAAAATATTAAACTTTTGTGAGAATTTATTTATTTAAACCAATTTATTGATGTTCCCTCAAAAATTCATTTTTTTTCTGCTGATTAAATGACATGAAACAGAGTGAAAAAGAGAACTGCATGAATTGACTTTAAATTCATAAGCAAAATTCTTATGTGCAATCATTTTATATTGTAGAATTTCCTGAGATGAAAGCCATCAGTAAAGGGAGACTATCCTATCTGACAAGAAGGTTTGAAAGAGATGCTGTCACTAAACCAATGCTTGGATTAGAAGAATCAACAATCCATGTAACCAAGGTCACAAACTTTCATTGTTTATCATTCTTTATAATAACTTTGAATTTTTTTTTATATAATTAGGATTTTCTACCCCAGCAATAGATTGCCTTAGCTGTATTTGGCAAAACCTTTCAGAAGTTTGGGTCCTCAATGCTCTTCAACTTTGTACTGTATTTGGCCCTTTTAACATTTTTGATTTCAGCTTCACTGATGAGTCTTTTCAACCCAACATGCACCCTTTTACAAGAAGCATTAAAAAACTCCAGACTTAACTGGTCAATCCCCTTCGAACAATCTACTTAGTGATTTTTTGGTTCTGAATATACATGTAATATTTTCCTCTTGACATCAATAACAATCAAGTAATTAATCCACTGACATTATAGAACAAATAATATATATATATGTGAATTAAAAAATAATTCAGCTTCCATAGTCTTATAGTTGATTTTATCATATCTTCTTTCAGATGACAAGAAAAATACCCATGCTTGACCGGGCTAAAGCTTGGCAGTACATCAAAGGGAATATAACCTGTATGTGGACCCAACCTGAAAATGGTAAATATATCCTAATGATAGAAAAAATGATCATTATCTTGACTGATTTTTCACCTTCCCGTATTCTATAAATGATACAGAGCCCTATAAGTATTTGATTTTATAAATTTGATCTCACTGATGAACAATGACAGATCATAAATGTATAAATGAGCCCTTCAGAAATTTGTGAATAATCTTTACAATGAATGAACTTGAACCAGATGCAACTATTTTAGCAAACTTTGGTTGTTGATTCACATATTTTCTCTTGATTCAGTCACTAATGTACATACTTTTTTATGACCGAAAAAATTGTAAAATCACTTAAATGAATTTAGTTCAGTAATGGTTTTATTGTAGTCTGATTTTTATCAAAATAGTCACTTAAAGATTTTGCTTTTAATATAGTGGCTTAAGGTCAAATTTAAACTATTAAATGAACCATGTTTTCCCTGCATAAGATATCATTCAGTACACCTCCAACAGATAAAGTATAAAAACTTTCTATTTATTTACAGGTCGTACATTGGAAGCAAATGCTTGTTTCTTCAAGATAGTTGATGTACTGAAATCAATACCCAAAGATGAACTTGTGAAGCTTGCTAACTACTACTTCATAGAATTGAAATCAGAGTAAGTCTGAGTCCTCTCAAAGTTTAATTGCATTGTGACATAGATATAGCAGTTTAAGTTTTAAGGTTATTAAAAATTTTCATTATCTTAAAACACTTTTAATCCAAAATATTACTGTATAAATGAACACAAGTTTTGGTGAATTTTCCTGTGCATTTCTGATTGAATTGTCTAGTCATGGCTAGGTACTGTGATTAATTTTTAAATTACATCTAAAAGTAATGACTATTTATATAATCAAAAACCCATTTAAGGATGAATTGTCCTTACTAGCAGAAGGTTGGTTCAAATGAATAAATTGCCTTAGTTTTATTTAAATGTGTTTTTTTTCAGTCGTTCAAGATATGTAGGAGCAATGAACGTCATGTTGGATGCCTTTGGGGTCATCTATACAAACTTCAGTGAGAACCTCCTGGCAGATTATATTTTAAAGAGTCCTCATCCTAAGACTACACTTATCTTAAGGCTGCTGACACACATTGTAGGGAAAGACAACCCACCACATGATGTATGTATTGTACTTACACAAAATAATTAATTATTTTTTTCCAAAGAACTGTTGAAAAACAATTTATGACATTGAAATGATAAAGGAGAAATGATACATTGAAACACATATGAATCAAAACATTGTGTAAAACTGAAATCTGCCTAAATTAAACCTGTAGAATAAACATTGAACATTTAAATTTGTGGTTCAGATGAACCTAGGAAATCCACGAAGATTGGTATCCCATGAGTAATAATGAATCCACAAAGATTGGTATCCCATGAGTAATAATGAATCCAAGAAGATTGGTATCCCATGAGTAATAATGAATCCACGAAGATTGGTATCCCATGAGTAATAATGAATCCAAGAAGATTGGTATCCCATGAGTAATAATGAATCCAAGGAGATTGGTATCCCATGAGTAATAATGAATCCACAAAGATTGGTATCCCATGAGTAATAATGAATCCACGAAGATTGATATCCCATGAGTAATAATAAATCCACAGTAGTCACTGTTATATAAACTATAGTTTGATTCTTTCTTATTTCAGAATATTATAGCTGCTATGGAAGACCTTGTATTTAACAAAGAGAACCACCCAGAAGAGATGTATAAAGAGAATCTCCATGAAAGGGTCTTGCTCTGTCTTGGCTCAGTGTCACACAAGTTATCAAAAGTGGGTCGGCAAGAGGATGCTATCAGGATAACTGTACGAGTTCATCAATGGCTAGGAATACATGGTAATAATATCTTTGTTCTGTGTTTTGAACTTCCTATATTTTTTATTTTTTTTTTATTAAATGCAAGAAATGATAATTCCTTAATACTTTTCATAAATTTTCAGTGGATTTTATCCCTACAATAGGGGTCATAGGGCAGGGGTTGAAGTGATTAAATCTGCTTACATTTTTTCACATAAATATTGTATATTTTGTTAGATCCGTTTGAATACAGAAAGAAAAGAGCCATTCAGAGTGAACAGGAACAAATTGATTACGACCATTGGAGAGTGATTCTGTTAGAAACACTAGGAAATGCCAGGATGGACTTCTCTTTTGAATATATTGTATCACATATCAACTCAACTAACTCAGCTTGGATCAAAAGAGCTGGAGTTCATGCTCTAAGGAAATTTGAACATGAAATGGTGAGTTGTATATAGGTTTTACAAAAAAAATCTACAATTTTGTACTTACCGTACTCTGTAATCTGCATAAGCTTACATGGTCAGGAAAATGTTTGAAAAAAAAACATGAATATTTTCTTAAATGTTACCTTTCATTTGTTCTAGTGTCACAGTTTTCTATGAAACCAATGCTTTTCATAAAAAAATAGATATAAATAATTAATTCCTGTACAATACGAATTGAATTATTTTAAGTCTTAATATTCACTAACAATAAATTTTAGTTGTCTCCCTGTTTGAAACAGTTCTCAAGTCATGATCCAAATTATTTTTAAGCTGATTATTCATTGTATAACAGTTTAACAAAGTAAAACAAAATAAACTCCATCCATATTATGGACATATAAAATTGTTGTTGTCATTACCTTGACATACATGAAAATGTAACTAAAAATAGGTCATAAGGCTATAAGTTGTAACATTTTTTTCAGGCTGCCGATGAGATGTATAAAGCTGCCATGTATGATGAGAACGATGAGGTCCGTTACGAGGCTTTATTGCAGTATCAGGCACATCCTCAAGCAAGGATTATCACACCTCTAAAAGCGTAAGTTTAAGAATGATGAAAATTAAGATTGAAAATGGAATAGGGGAATGTGTCAAAGAGACAACAACCCAACCAAAGAGCAGAAAACAGCCGAAGGCACCAATAGGTCAACACAGCGTGAAAATACCGCACCCATAGGTGGGCTTCAGCTGGCCCCTAACCAAAAATGTGTACTAGTTCAGTGAAAATGGACGTCAATCTAACTCCAAAACATATAAATGAACTAAAATTAAAAATCATACAAGACTATCAAAGGCGAGAGGCTCCTGACTTGGGACAGGCCCAAAAATGCGGTGGGGTTAAACATGTTTTGTGAGATCTCAACCCTCCCCCTATACCTCTAGCCAATGTAGAAAAAACAAACACATAGCAATACACACAGTTTATTTAAAATTAGTTGGTTTATTACTGAAATTGTCGATTTAAAACAAAAAGTGCCTATAACTTGGGAGAATTTTTTTTTTCAAGTCTTTGTTCATTTTTTGTGTTTTTATCCAGGCGAGAAGACGTTAATGGAACTGGTATTATTGACCCCTATGAGTCTGGAATCATGGAAATAGCACCTCAACGCAGAGAAAAACGAGACCTGGGTTTTCTGGAAAAGTTTCCCAAGATAAACTTTAGACTTGAGGCCCCAAGTGTTGATTGGAGAAAAATGTTAGGATCTGAATCTATAGGTGCTGCATTTGGTATCATCATGTATAACATGCTGGATCTGAAAATTGGTAAGTTGTCTCTATTTTGATTCTGCCTAGAAATAAATTAATTATACACATCTTTGTTAAAGACCTGATACTGCAGAGATCACATACCCTTAGAAAGTATAGTTGTCACCGTTTTTATTCTGCCTAGAAATATATCGATTACATACCTCTTTGTTTAAAGACCTCTAATACTGCAGAGATCACATACCCTTAGAAAGTATAGTTGTCACCGTTTTTATTCTGCCTAGAAATATAGCGATTACATACCTCTTTGTTTAAAGACCTCTAATACTGCAGAGATCACATACCTTTAGAAAGTATAGTTGTCACCGTCTTTATTCTGCCTAGAAATATAGCGATTACATACCTCTTTGTTTAAAGACCTCTAATACTACAGAGATCACATACCCTTAGACACATCTTTGTTAAAGACTGAGATCACATACCATAAGGAGTATTTGACAATATGAAGTTTAGGTCAGAGTTCAGCTAAAATATGTGTATTTTTAAAACATTAATGTAATATCTTTTGTAGAGCCCTTAAGCGGTCATTTGAGAATAAATGTTCACGATGAGGCCTATGCCAGAGTACTCCTTGGAATTTTGGACTTCAACTTGGACTTCTTTGTAGCCAGGCTTTGTTTTAAAGGAGGCACCCAGTACAATCTGAATATTTTACAAGTATGTTGGATAAAAAAGACAGTCTTTTGATGGTTTATCAGACACTGTCAATGTAACAGTTGTTTTGTTTTGGAGGTTAACAAAATATATAATTTATTTCCAGTAGTTCTTAATATTTGAAGAAGAATTGAGATCAATTTTGAAAAGAAATTGATAAGAATATAAAAATAAGGAGATGTGGTATGATTGCCAATGAGACAACTATCTACCAAAGTTCAAATGAAATGGATTTCAAATGAAGTTCAAGAGAAGCATTTTTTTGAAAGCTTGTACTGTGAATCACTTACATTTTTTGGACATTGTTTTTTATAGTGTTATATGTAGGCATATGTATTCGCACTGTTTTGATATCATCTTTTCATTTTTTTTATGCAATTTATGATTGCTTATTCATGTTAATTTTGACCTCAGTTATTTTAAAACATGTAAATTTTGACAACAGTTTTATATTTGCTGAAAATCCTGTACATTCATTGAAAAAAAAACTACATAAAACTTACTTAACGTACTTATTCTTTTACTCCATTTCTATTCTATAGAATTTTGTGCATAAAATTTCCAAATAAAAATGCTCAGAACAACAATTGTCCCCCTAAAATTATATTGGTATAATCTTGACTTGTCATGGACATTTTTTTATTGTTCTTTTTAGGAAAATGATATGAAGAAGATAATTCAATTGGCCACTCAGTTCGACAAGAAAGTGAAAGAGATTGTTGATGGCATTGAGACAGGAGTGAGGTTGTTTAAAGACCTGATTGGTGGTCAAATAAGCATCAAAGATATTGTTAATGAATTCATAGATGCCTTGAAGGAGTTACCTGGCAAGGTAAATATTCCAAATGGAGTTAACTGAAAGAACAATAAAACTGTAAACCTACTAAATTGTGCAAGTTATTTAATTACGCAACTTTCTTTAGAGAAAAAATAATGAGAATTTAAATATGTCTAACTTGTCTTAACTTATATAAATTTACACTAACACAGTCAGAAAACCCAGAAAACGAATTCCAGCAGAGTCAGGCAGAAAGGGGGGGAAGGGAATGTTTGTAAATTAAATTATTTTGACATAAATTTTATAAATTACTGATTTTTGTTCAAGTTTTGAGTAAAGTTTTAGATCATTGCCATAGAGAAATAATATTTTGTCAGTGGGCAAGTGTTAAAATAAAACAGATTTATACAAAGAATAAGGCACTCTGATCTATATTGTCAATGACTGATTTTGTTTTTTTAAGGTCAAGATTTCAGAGATCTTATTCAAAGAAAACACATTTGTCAATATGGTTTGTAATGATAGTGATAGACTGTGCAAATGTTCGGTACATGTATCTTCATCTGATATTCAAGTATTTTTAACATTATGTCTAGTTTATTAGAATTATATTTGAGGATTCTTATGTTTGTCTTAAATTTTTGAACAGGTTTGGGGTCTTAGAGACAAAGCAGCCAATGTGATGAAAATGTTAGGACAGCTAGATGAGGAAGAGTTACCTCCCTTCTTAAGACCACTCAGAAATCTGATTGTGAAAGTAACAACAGTCTTTAATGATGTTAAAACAGATATCATGAACTTTTATAATGTAAGTTTAAGTTACATATAGATGATCTCACTGTAAAGTAGCTGCAATGTAAAGGCTATTTACTTTTTGAATAATTTTTTTAAAAGAAACAAGTTTATTTATGTTTTATTTTTAAAAGCACTTGCTTTTATTGTTATCGTGTACGGACATTTTGAAATAGAGTGCACACGTTTTTCATTCTATAGTTCTTTTAAGATCAAGTAAAAGTATGTTTTTGCTTGATTTTTGTAATGAAAATTAATAAAATTTGATGGAAAATTCCTCCAACACAATATTAAATGAGATTGTAATTTTTAAAATTTGTAATCACTTTACTTAGAAAATTCAGCGCCCTCTATCGGGCACAGTCCTCTCAAAGAATGTATCGACAGGGTACCGGAAACCAGTCCTTAATCTTGATCCGTCTAGTTACCAGTTTAAAGGGTACCAACATGGTTAAATTTATTTTTTTACGAATTAAATCTTGTTGATTCCCCAATAAAAAAATACTCAAATCAGAGAATGTAAAAAAAAATTGTGATTGAGAGTTATTGCAATTATATTTTTTGTTCTAAAAAATATTTTTGCACAATGAAAATCTGATAGCTTACTAGCCCAAAGGACTTAGTGGCTTAAAAAGGTTTTTGGTGCAGACTATTGTGTATAAAATTAATTTATGAATTGTGATAACAGAACTAATCTTGCACTTGCATGTATATTACTTAGTATATGGCAAATGGTTTTACCAGCACTATCACACTTTGATTATCTTTCAGACATTGGTTCAGACCATCACTGTTATAATTCCACAGAATGCCAAATTAATCTATGAAAGTATCGTTGATATCATTGATGGTTTCAAGGTCCTTATGAAAGATCCTAAGACAGCTTTAACTAAGATCGGCAAAGGTGTTGTACAGTGAGTAGACTCCAATTTAATAGGCTACTATTTTTATGGCTGTAGAACTACCAGAACAATTCATAAAACTAATGCAATGAATATAAATATATGAAATATTGATACAAGTGAAAAAGGGATTTGGTTGATTCTTATAATATTTTATCAAATATCAGACTTGAGAAAGAAAAGGGAATGGAAAAGAGCAGATTCAAATGATAGAAGCAAAAGAATTTACTTTTTCTTCTCTAATACCTAATATTGAATGAGGTGTCTTTGTTTTACGAAGGTCTTTTGAATATTCTTATTTCACACATAAAGAATTAAGAAATGATTTTGAGATCCTTTTTATACATGTGTATGCCTTGCCTACGGAGCAGTTTTTGCCTGGTCTGTACCTAGGTCTGTCCTGTCCTTGGGTTATCCCTAATGATATTCAAGCTTTGGTGTTCGATAATGTCGACTTATTAAGATATGTACCAATAAAGGGTTTAAACAATTAAAATTTCTATATTTAACATAGAAATTGCCTTATATACAATTTTTTTTACATATGAATTTATAAGTTATAGTTTTTTTCTAAAAGGTCAGTTAATCATGTTATTTATTTTATTAGTTAATGACCTTTAAAAAATTGCAATGTTGGTATTGAAGTATTGCTGTCATCAGGGTAGACTTTTAAATTGTGTCAAATGAAGTTTTTAAAGGGAAGACCATAATTACGTATTTGTTCCTCATTTACATATTTGCTCCTCATTTGCATATTTTTGTTTCAGGATTTTCATGTCTATAAAGGCCTTACTAGATGCAAAGAATAAAACACAAGAAGCTTGCTTCTTCTTGAAAGGTAAGTTTATTTATAAAAAAAAGAAAAAGGCCTGCGAAAAATGCTTTAAATGACAAAATATATCCATGTTTAAATTCTAATGTACTTGAAAATAGATGTAATATTAAGATCATAATTTACTGATTGAAAAGGGAAACACCTTAAAATTCCCGGTTGTGTCAGTCCTGCATTATAATTGAGGATGAGTAACATTTTCTTCTGCATTGCAGGAAAAACTCCATCATAAGACCAGCTTTTATTAAAAAATTGATTGAGGCAAACTGTATTGAAAATTTTAAAGACCTAAATGATGATGCTAAAATGAAATTTATTCTCTGTCCATCAACACAAAAACAAGTAGAAAGCATAGGTTCCTTTATAAAGCAGTCATTAGTACTAAGGGTAGGGTACTCATTATTGAACTATTAACTATTATACTTTTATACTATATAATTATATGTATTCATTATTTTGTCTATTATGATTATACATGCTTTCTTCTTGTCATTTATTATATACTATGTTTTGTTTGTTTTAGTCACAAATCATGCAAGTTGATTTATATGACAATTAAGTTTGAATTAAATTGAATTAAAAGGTATGTAAGTAAAATACAGTTGGTTGAATAAGCTGTCAATTTTAACTAAACTATTTATTATTTTGCAGATGAAAAACCATACTGGTGGGATATTACAACAGTTTTTGAAGAAATTTGGGCTCTTTCACAACAAGCTGTAAAAGCCTTGGCAACAGGTGGACCCAACTGGATAGCAACTACTGTAATTCAAGGAGATGATCCTGTTGCAAAATTCACTAAAGGAAAAGTTTCACAGGTCAGTTAGACCTATCAGTCCTATGAAGTCATTCTCTGGGAACTGGGTAGATTTTGAGTCACCGAAAAAGCTGATATCAGAGAATTACATTTAAATTACTTGTAACTATCTCTATGGTCTCATGAAAGTATGCATGCCTCAAGTGTGGTAGAAAAAGATGACTTGAAAATTGATATTAACCCTTTCAACGCTATACACAGCATATGCCGCGATGACGTACGTCGTCCACCACTGCTATTCACGGCATATGCCACGAATAGCAATGGATTTTTCATCAGGACTCTTAAAACATTCGGTTTTCATTCAAGTCCTCTCTAATTTTTACTCATATGAATCAAGGATATACAAGGTCTCATTTGCGCTTGAAATCCCGGCAATTTTTATAGTAAAATCATGCAGTAGAAGGAAAATAGAAGGAAAATAAAAACAAATATTTTGACAAATGCAAATGGCGGAAATCGGAAACGAAGCTGTAAATATGGAAATATTTCAGCATTTCTATGGCGAAACTGACGAGAATTAGTTAAAAGGTTTCTTGTTATCTCAATGTGTTTATTACATTTAATTTGTGTGGGAAATATGATTTGATTGATCATTACAAGACGTAGAAAAAGGGGGGAAAACAGAGGTTGACTGAAAATTTTGAGGACGGAGCCAATTATTTGTGCCATGATTATATAATACGTTGTGAATGGTGCAATACGCTACGGAATGCGCAACTGGTGTCTTCTATATTATATGGGAGATAAAACAACAAAATAACTGAAGACTAAAAGTAGTTTTTATTCAAAATTCAACACAAATGTAATAAATTACACCTTTTACCTGTTAATTACCTAAAAATGCAGGTAATCTGATAAAAAATTTACTGAAATAATTGCCTTACATTACAGGTCATGCTCTCCTGAGCATTTTTCATGAAATAACTGTCTCTGTATCTCTTATAATAAAAAAGATACAGCAGTCTGAAAAGGAATATACTGTTCTAATGAATGAACACAAAAAAAAAAAATGTATTGTTTTTGAGTTTCAGTTAATTTCATGTATCTAGGTGAATAAATATCGAAGGTACCATACAGAAATTGGACAAATATGCCATTAAAACATATGTATGTGACAAATTGACAAATCGACATGAGCTTGCCCTGCATTACATGTAACAGTATTTGTCCATATCAATTTTAAGCAAATTAGGTCGTCTCGCAGGCCTCCAGATTTTTTTGAAAATTTAGTGTTCACCCAAGAACCAGTTTTGCCACAACATAACAATTTCAAGTTTATTTACAATTTACAAAGTGTGTATATGTTAAGTATGTTTAAATGAACATATGATCTCATAGTTTAAGACTTTATTCATTATAGGTTGAAAAATACAGGCAAAGTTTAGATGTTTATGAAGTGTCCTATATTTTGACTTTAGTGGAACCTTAAACAAACACATGTCTTCCTTCAAAAAGTAAAATAACAAAAATACCGAACTCCAAGGAAAATTCAAAACTGAAAGTCCCTTATCAAAATGACATGATAGGTGTCACAAAAATTATAAACCTCATTTTAAATTTTGAAGCGCTATTTATATGCAGTTTTTCTTGAAATGGCAATAACTTAAAATAACATTTACATCAATTATTCAACAAACTCAATAATAAATGTATGCAATAATTTGTGAATTTTCTGTTATGTGTCTGCATAGGGGGAATCCTATAAAGTGTTACCTTGTGAACTAGCATGTACAAAATCTGGGTCAGAAGTTAGAACAAAGCAGAGCTAATATTCATATTGCATTAACATTTTCATGTCTGAATATGCATTAGATTAGCCTCAGGACATTTAATTGCCATCCATCATCATCATCAAATATATTTATAATATATTTAAAAGCTTTTATTATCATATAGCTTATTTAGTATTTTTATTCTTTATATTTACAGCAACAAATAAAAGAACAGATCATTGATAATTTAACTAATATTATCGATGAACTTCTGGAACCGTTTGATGGTCTGAGAGGAATGGCAGATAAATTTATGAAAAAATATGGGGACTTCTTTAGTCTAGTTAAAAAAGTGAAAGAGGCATATGCAATACTGAAAGAAGGGTATGTTTTATGTCAGTTCTGTTGAAAACACTTTTGTTTAATAACTTTTTGGAGATCTATTTATAGTTAGGGGATTTGACTTACAAGCTTAGGGTGCTAACCAACTAAAATGGTTGCCATTACCTAAAAACAAAGCATAGGGATAAAAAAAGGTCTTGATGCTTGCAAGTACTGATGATTAATGAAAAATAGTCTGATGGTTACAGTAATCTTTTTGAATTGTCAACGTTAAGGCCAGAAATTTAAACCAATAAGTAAGATAAATTCTGTTATCCTCATAAAATTGTGTAAATTATTAAATAAATGCAGCTATATAATCTGACTATTTCTGTACATTCAGTTACTATGTCAGGTTGATATCATAACATGTCATCATTGTCAGTTACTATGTCAGGTTGATATCATAACATGTCATCATTGTCAGTTACTATGTCGGGTTGATATCATAACTTGTCATCATTGTCAGTTACTATGTCAGGTTGATATCATAACATGTCATCATTGTCAGCTACTATACATGTCAGGTTGATATCATAACATGTCATCATTGTCAGTTACTATGTCAGGTTGATATCATAACATGTCATTGTCAGTTACTATGTCAGGTTGATATCATAGCATGCCATTGTCAGTTACTATGTCAGGTTGATATCATAACATGTCATCATTGTCAGTTACTATGTCAGGTTGATATAACAAGTCATCATGTCATCATTGTCAGTTACTATGTCAGGTTGATATCATAACAAGTCATCATTGTCAGTTACTATGTCAGGTTGATATCATAACGTGTCATCATGGTCAGTTACTATGTCAGGTTGATATCATAACATGTCATCATGGTCAGTTTCTATGTCGGGTTGATATCATAACATGTCATCATTGTCAGTTACTATGTCAGGTTGATATCATAACATGTCATTGTCAGTTACTATGTCAGGTTGATATCATAGCATGCCATTGTCAGTTACTATGTCAGGTTGATATCATAACATGTCATCATGGTCAGTTTCTATGTCGGGTTGATATCATAACATGTCATCATTGTCAGTACTATGTCAGGTTGATATCATAACATGTCATCATTGTCAGTACTATGTCAGGTTGATATCATAACATGTCATCGTTGCCATATAATAAAAATTAATAAAACATTTTCCAAAAGATCATTGAAGTACAGTATTGAGGACATGAAATAAGCTCATCTTTGTTTATTGTGGACATGAATAGCTTACCTTTAATAACAAGGTAAAACACTGAAGTCACATGTGAATATCTCATAAAATACATATATTAACGACACAATTTAATATTATTTCAGATATGAATTTGGACAGTCTATCATTAACACACTTTTTGGACCCAAATGCCACAAGGACTTTCCAAGATTGTACAGATTAGATGCAGGGCCTTGTAATGGAAAAGGTTTTTATCCTTCGACAATGGGAAAATCTGGCCAAAAAGAATACGCTGTAGAAGGTGTGGACCTTGAAGTTGATGTTGGAAAGATCGTAAGTATAATCGATTCAAATTAATATGGGAAGATAGTAAAGAAACTTCCTATCATGTATGTCCTTTGATGTTAATTAACCTTATTTGATGTTAAATGTATACTTGATGGTTTTTTGAAAAGTTGAAAATTGTATCATTATTTGAATTTAGTGAAAATGATGAACAAATTAAAACTTTTTATTGTGATTTTAAATTGTTATTTTTAACGTAAAATTGAAAGTTCTCTTTTAAATGCAGAAAGCATATAAAGCCTTTTTTTTTATATTTTTCATAAGAGTTACATTTTTTTTTTAAACCAATGTCAACACGATTGACTCTTATTCAAATATATTTAATTTAGTGAAAAGTTATAGTCAATGAGTTTTTTTTTTAAAACAACCTTGACTACCCATGAGGGTCTCAAACGGTCGGTAAAGTTATAGTATCATACACTAGGGCCATGTTAGATTATTTTGTTTTCGTTACAGATATTATAGGCTTTGCATACTTTGTGAACATGAAATTATATTTTATTTGTTTTAATGTGAAATATGTAAATTTCTTTAACTTATAGTTATAAATATTTGTTACAGGTGGTTGCTCCTTTTCCTGGAATTGTTTATAAGGGAGATAACCCCGATGAGGTAATCATTGAGGCGAACACGGCCGCCTTAAAGGGAATAAAGATTATTGTAAACGGTGTTAATGTCAATAGGACTATTCTGCATCAAACAGACCAACTTTACATTGAAAACAGGGTAAGTTAATTAGCTGATATGTTTGGACAAACTTATTTCCTTAAGGAGATAACCTTGCTATATAGTTTTATGATAGATTCAACTGTATTTTTGTTGTTAAAAATTACTAAGAAAATAATTTGGTGACAATTTGTATGCCCCCACCTACAATAGAAGGTGACCCATCCTTGTGTATTCATAATTCCTTAGTGATCACACCTGCCATGTGTGGGACTCAAACTGACCGGCGTTTTGCATTTGCGCCGATCTGCATTTCATTTGCGCCGATTTTTTCTTTCATTTCCGCCAATTTTTGTTTTCATTTGCGCCGATTTTTTACAGGTAATTTACAGGTTAATTACAGGTGAATAGATATAAGAAGATGTGATATGAGTGCAAATGAGACAACTCTCCATCCAAGTCATGTTATTTTTCATTTATCATTATAGACCTCTTCCGTCATCCAGTTGTACACTATATTCACATACTTTAAAATCAAGAAGTAAAAACCTTAGATAAAAGCACTCTGGTTTATACTAAAATGACGAATTGAAAATCTATTTACTGCATTCAAATCCATAAAAACGGATTACATTAAAATCATAAATCTGTTCTTGCTGAGTATTTATAGGCAACACATCTAATATCTTCCTTTCTTGTGATTTCGTCTCTTCTATATTTGTTGTAATTGTGAATTTGTCAATAACGAAGTCCATCTTTTCTTTGTCTGGCTTACGTACTTATGTGTACAAATGGTGTATGGCCGTCGATGGTTAAAACTTTGATTCCTCGGCTCGTTGCAATGTGCAATATGTCCATCAATTTACAGCAAAGTTCAGAACAATATGAATCAAAATTAACTAAAACCTATGTTTATAACCAGATTTTACCAATATACCTTCACGGTAAAGTACATGTCCAAGTATTCTCTTACCTGTAAATCCAATTAGGAGCAAATATAAAATCGGCGCAAATGAAAAAATAAAATCGGCGCAAATGAAAGAATGAAAATTTTAAAAATCGGCGCAAATGTCATACGCCCAAACTGACAACCACAGATTTGACAGGCTAGTGATACACTTAGTTGAACTACTTAGACCACTCAGTCACCAAGGCCCCTAGTAGTGCTTAAGATAAGAAGTATAATCCTTGCATAATATGCAGAATTCTGGAAACATGTAGCTTCAAAAAGCATGGTGACCTTTACTTTATATTATATTTGTGAAAATGGTATGATGGAAACTGCATTTAATAAAATATTTTTTTTAATTGATTTTATTTCAATTGCCAAACTACCTGAAATAATTACAAGATCCATTATAGTAAAGATTCCACTACAGTTTCTAGTTAATGTTCTGGTTTGAACTGCTATGAAGTCTACATGCTGTAGTTCTGGTTTGAACTGTTATGAAGTCTACATGCTGTAGTTCTGGTTTGAACTGTTATGGAGTCTACATGCTGTAGGTCTGGTTTGAACTGTCATGGAGTCTACATGCTGTAGTTCTGGTTTGAACTGTTATGGAGTCTACATGCTCTAGTTCTGGTTTGAACTGCTATGGAGTCTACATGCTGTAGGTCTGGTTTGAACTGCTATGGAGTCTACATGCTGTAGTTGTGGTTTGAACTGTTATGGAGTCTACATGCTGTAGTTCTGGTTTGAACTGCTATGGAGTCTACATGCTGTAGTTCTGGTTTGAACTGCTATGGAGTCTACATGCTGTAGTTCTGGTTTGAACTGCTATGGAGTCTACATTCTGTAGTTCTGGTTTGAACTGCTATGGAGTATACATGTTGTAGTTCTGGTTTGAACTGCTATGGAGTCTACATGTTGTAAGTTTGTCTATTAATGATCCCATATACCATCTGTTAGAACCCAAATAACATGATGCATTTGCTATTAATAGATTGCTGCAGGAGCTCCCATTGGTACTGCTAAAAAGTCGCCTTGTTATCCATTCAACAGTATCCACTTTGCCATGATGAAAGACAATGGAACTGTGGATCCTACTAAGTTCCTGTCTCCAAGATTCTTTGAAATTCCAAAGTGGCTACAGATATGTGATGACTACAAATTAGTTTATAAGGTAAGTTAATACAGGGCACTCCCCTTCTGATTCCACCATTTGGACCTAACTTAGTTTTTAACAATAAACAAGGGTGACAATGTATTGAGCGAGAAACTCATATGAAAAGCATTGACATATTGAAAAAAATGGAATTAATGGCAATGAGTTAGTAATTCAAAACAGTTAGGGACATTATAACATGGGAGCAATGTGCTGGCAAGATTTATTTCAATTCCGTTATTCATATAAGATCTTGCATTTTTTAGAACAGATAAAATGAAATGAAATGTATTATCAATGAATTGATTAAGACCTCAAAAGGTGAAGTAATCGTAAACCTTGGTTGACAAGTTGTTGCGTGTATTTACATACTGGTAGTGTTTTCTGTGAGATGGCAGCATTTGGAGTTGTTTAGGAATAGGGTTGACACCTTCTAAAAGACACAACCCAAAAGTTAACTTATTTATAATGTTTGATGTTCATTTTCAGTTTGAGACAATAGCCGCTGGAGTTATTGTAGGGCTTGGTGGACGAAAACAAAATAACACCAGTCCTAAGTTAGACAAGAGTAAAGTTATAGCACCTGCTGCACCATCACCTAGTAAAGACCCAGGAGCAGAAGCAGAGACCATAAAAAGTATGTTTCAACTGCTTTTATAATTTTTTAAATTTTGGAAAATCAAAATTAAATAAAAAATTGCAGTATAAGCAGCTATGTGAACTTCTTTACATTTGAAATCTTAGAAATACAAAGTTAGAATTTTGGGCTTCTGACATGTAATTAGAATTACATGCATTATTGATGATTGCAGAGTATTTATGAATATCAAAGTTCCCAAGATGTTTACATAATGTTTGCTGTTATAATTTCTTCAAAGATTATAAAAATAAAAGAATCTTTGAAGAAATTATGTTTCATTTATCTTCAATTTTGATTTTTTTGTGCTGTTTTGAGTACACATGCATAAACAATTTTTACATTCATAATACATAAAAAGTATGTATATTTACACATGTTTTAAACTTAGATATAATGATATTTTGTTATAGGTAAACCAAAAGGAATGTATTCGAAAACTAAGGCTAATCAAAACAATTTACCTGATGACTCCAAAAATGGAAAGAAAGGTAGGTATTATTGTTAAAGGGCCAGCTAAAGCCCGCCTCTGGGTGTGGAATTGTTTTGCTGTATTGAAGGCTGTGGGCTGTTATCTGCGCTTTGGTCGTGTTGTTGTCTCTTTGACACATTCTCTATTCTATATTGTACTCAATTCAATTAAATATGCAATGTTGGGTAGTATATAGTGATGTTTTCATCATTTGTATTGAAAATTATTGACACGAAGATATATTCCTGCAACTCTTAAGTAAATTTTTGTTCTATGGAGGTAATTTAAGTTAGGAAACTGATTTATAATTCTGGATTAGATTACTTTTACCACACATTGTCTTTCAGGTTGTTTTTTTTACTTTTGAATATCAATATGAAATTTGTACAAGTGTTTCGGTTATAGCACTTATTTAAAAAGAAAAAAAATGGAATATCCTGTTAGAAGTTATATATTAGCTAGCAGCTTTATTAATTTTACCTCTTTCAAGTATTTTTTATATAGAACTGGTTCTTGCTGAAAGGAAACATCATTGTTTTCAACAAAAGACTATTGGCAATTATAGGATTTAAATTTGAGGATAATTTTATTGTCAATTTGTTCATCATTGATAATCAATTGATTGTATTTTTTAGGTCCATTTGCAACTCTGATGGCTAAAGCTGACAGCTTTATGAAGAAGTTTTCTCTACGTAGACTGAAAATGGGGACAATTATTGAGTTTTTAACAAAATTGGGAATGACAGACAGCAGAGCAAAGTTTGTTCAAGCTCTCAAAACTTTACAGGTGAGTGGTTATTCCAAATATCAAAATTCTAAATTTATTATTACAAGGATTGAGATTTGTTTTTTTTGTCTTAATATATTTTGAGCTGGTTTGGTTGTCTAAAATTATAAAATATCATTATGATGGAAGTTTTCTAATTATTAAAATCTGTTTTTACAAAACACAGCAAGGATTAATTGATTGAAATTGTTTGGGACATTGTAAGCCAAACACTATATTTTGGTGTACACTTTTGAAAATATAACCTAAACTGCATTAGATACTGAAATGGTGAATTTTACATCGAATTAGGTGTCAGGTGTTAAAGTTGATATGTGATTGAAATACTGTGATATACAGATATAAGTAGCATCTATTTCAAAAATTGTGTAAATTACTAAATTCTGTTTTTTTGCAGGCAATAATTGACAACAAACCATGTTTTAATCCACATGAGCTGACAGATGAACAAATCAAACAGACCCTACAGGAAAGAGGGAAACCAATCAATGGAACTAGAGCCCAAATGATTAAAAGAATTATGGATCAGGATAATCGTATGTAACAGTTGTTTATAGTACATGTCCATTACTAATTTGTTTACCTATTTTACTCTATTTACAAATATGCTGCAATAAAAATGATTGCCATAATACTAATTATTGAAAAAGCCATATGATATTCTCTATTTATTACACTTTTTACTACAAGTAATTCCTCATGCACTTACATCTTAAGCAAAGTAGCACCAAACGTTTAATTTCTAATCAGTCATTGGACAAAAGTGAGTTCCCACTCAAAAAATGTCCTATCATTTAAACTAAAATTGATATTTAAAAAAAAAAATATTACCAAGTAACTACACGACTGATTTATATCAAATAAATACCATAAGATGTAGAAATGTTTAAAGTTTTATTGTTTATTTGGCCATGATATTATTCAGGCTCATTTTAATTTTCTGATGAGGTGAACACAAAGAAAAAGATTCCTTGAAAAGTTTGCTATGTATTCTAACCAAATTGAAATCATAAAAGTTTGCATTTGTGTTTTACCCATCAGATAATGAAAACAAATCTCACCAAAATTATGGCCAAATAAACAATAAAACTTCAAACATTTCTACATCTTATGGTATCTATTTTATAAAAATTGCTCATAAAGTTACTTGGTAATATTTTTTGGAAAAATATTGATTTTAGTTGAAATGATAGGACATTTTTTGAGTGGGAACTCACTTTTGTCCTATGACTGTATTTTCTTTTTTCTTTTAGAAAAAAAATCTCAATGTTAGTGTTGACTTGACCAATTAACCCTTTTGGAGCTATTTCATATTTGCAATTTTTATATAATGGTCTTATAATTTGAGTACTTCTTTTTTGCAGAATGTCCACTGATGTCTTTCACATTGCCAAAGAGAGTATATTGTATCTTCTCCAGTGACTGTATGGCTGTGGAATGCTGCATGAACGTCAAAATATCCATGTTCCTCAGAGTGGTTAAAGCTTATGCTAATTTTAACCCATGTACTTTTAAGTTCAGCTACGGCTTTGATATGTTTAAGGGAGAAATACAGCTTCCTAAACTTGATTTTGATGGTATGTTAAAGAGGCAGTTTAGCCACTAATTTTGTTTTGCCACTTAACATAGCTCTTATCATATTAAAAGAGAGGTGAAAGATACAAGAGGGACATACAAACTCAAAAGTCCAAAACAAACTGACCATGCCATGGCAAAAATCGAAAAACGACAAAAAGACAAAAAACAATAGTACACAAAACACAACATAGAAATCTACACACTGAGCAACACGAACCCCACCAAAAACTAGGTGCTCTGGAAGGGTGAGCAGATCCTGCTCCACTTATGTAAAAGAGATGTATGCAGTAAATCAATGAAACAACAATCCAACAACAAAAAAAATTAAAAAAAGTCAGAGGTCAACAGACAGTCTCAGAAAAGTCATTTAGAGGTCAACAGACAGTCTCAGAAAAGTTATTTAGAGGTCAGCATAGTCAGAAAAGTCATTTAGAGGTCAACAGACAGTCTCAGAAAAGTCATTTAGAGGTCAACATACAGTCTCAGAAAAGTCATTTAGAGGTCAACAGACAGTCTCAGAAAAGTCATTTAGAGGTCAACAGAAAAAATATTCGCTTAAAAAAATTACCTAACTCTATAAAATCTGTTTTAAAGATTACAAAAAACTGCCAGAGGTAAAACAGTAGTAATGATATTGTATGAAGAAAAACCAGCAGTTACTGCAATCATAGGTAATAGGAAAAACAATATATAGTTGAAATGATTTCAAGCACTGGTAAATAGTAGACAATTCTTGCAGTTATGATGTATGACTTTTTCTTTGACAGGTATAGAGAAAATAATAAATACTGGTATTATCTTCCCAATTCCAGTGATTGGTGATCTGGAAATTGTTGTCTTGTAAGTTTACTTTTATTCATATTGAAAATTAGTTATCTTCATTGTTTAAACTCATGAATTTATGAATAACAAATCATCTCATACTTTTTTTTATATTTTTTCTACTGTAAAAAAGTAGTCATAAAACATATAAGCTTATCATTAAATAGGTCAAACTCACCTTTTGTTTACAGTGTCAGTTGACAGTTTAAATGATCAACAAAGATGAGCATGCAAACCAAAAGACTGATATACTATAAGCTCTAAATTGCTGAAATTGCAGAAATGAAATGTGTATATTTTTGTTTAAATTGATCTTTATTTGCCTTGACTGCAAGGAAAGAAAAAGAGGAAAGATTTTTTTAACATGGTAATAAAATATAGCATTACTGATTTTTAAATGAGCCTAAGCTACCCCAAAAAATAATGTTCTGCCATTTGAGTCCTGAATGTTAGACCATGACCCACTAGAGTTCAATTACAGGTATCTATGGTAGATTATTTTTTGTAATAGTAAAAATTGAAGAACTTTGCTTTGATTAAAAAGAACTAGAACACACCCGCGACATAGCGAGTCCGTGACTGAATGAAGTATCTAATTATGTGTAAGCCTTATTTTAGCCTGGATTTTTAGTATTGGTATTGTCATCTGATAAAGTCATGCTGGTTATAAGATGCACGGTTTTCTCTGCTTTCTAAATGTATCTGTTTGAACCCGTCGACCTCAAAACTTATCAATTATTGGTAATCTTAATTATTTGGAAAACAAAAGGGCCGGGAATGTTGTAATTTTTTGGATACAATTGCTTTCAAGCAATCTGTAGACTTATACGATTGGCTCAGGGTGTAATGCCCTCATGTCAACCGTTTTATTCTAAACATAAAGGAACATCTCAGATTCTTATGATTGTCTTGGTTTAAAAGGTAAAAACAAACAAATGGATTGAACTTAAAACAACTTTCCTATAATGTTCTTTTCATAATCTTCATGTTTGATATTTCCCTTGACTTATATGCGTGTTTTTAACAACACGGAAAATCAGAATTAAGCAGTATTTATATTTAGTGCTTTTATAAATTTAGAAATTCTTCAGATGTGATAAAAGAGGTATTAGATTGAATGGTTGCTCTGGATTCCCCACTCAATTGATTAATTTATAACTCATGGGAACCTTTCTATGTATGTCTGCTATTGAGGGTTATTGTTGTTGCATTATTTTAAATCATATGCATCATTTAAATTAAAATAAATGTAGTCCACATCGTAAAAGTAACTACAACACCCCTTCAGGCGAAATGGAGTCTTCCATATTATCGTTTCTAGTTGTCAGCCATCCGGAAGTAACTTCCGTGAATTCTGAATTAAAACAACACGTTGAGAAAAATAAACTTGTTCTGTCGATAAACGTTGTATTATATTTAAAACGATCACAATTTAAACCTAGGAATGTGTACAGAAAGAAGTCATGATAACTGACCCAAAGGAAATTAAATATTTAAAGAGTTAGGAATGGGGTTTCTCCTAGAATTAACGTAGGAAAATAGGTGATAAGATACGAAGTTAAATACTGCTCTCACTCTGAGTCTCGACTGTTGAGGAAAGTAAACTTAGAATTGATAGTACAAAACTAAAACACAATAGGATAAGTATATTGTTCACATACTTTTATCCGGGATTGGCTATTTTGTAACTATTTAGATTACGTATATTTTACATGTGCAGTTGAATTAGTTTTGAAAATAATATTATCCAGCTACATGTATACATGTGTCAATGAAAACAATGGCAATTGTATCCCTCAGAGCAATTCTCTCTTTGATTTATTAATGCCATCGTCCTATATTAGTTATATATTAAGTTGAATTCTTTTATTCACCGTTTTTACGTCATGCCGGCTAACAAGTTGGATACTGTACCTACTGGTAAGCCTTATTTTAGTCTGGATTTTTAGTATTCGTATTATCATCTTATAAAGTCATGCTGATTAAAATACTACAACCTGAAACAAACCGACAATAATAGAATTTAATAGTGTCAACCCTGTATAATGAAGAAGTTTAGGTGTGATTATGACCTGTGTATATAGCAAATCCTAAATACACAGTTTGGTGGTGCGCTTGACTGATGTGGAACGTACAGATTAGGTAAAGTAACAGGTGTCATATACTATTTGTATCGCAATCAGATTCGACCCAGAACTTGTTAATTATTGGTAGTATTAATTATGTGGAAAACAAAAAGGTCTGAGGTGGTGTAATTTTTAATCAACACCATTGTCCTATATTAGATACATATAAAGTTGAATTCTTTGATTCGTCGTTTTTACCCCATGCCGGCTAACAAATTGGACCTCGTTATTTTAGTATTATAGATAAATGAAATAGATTGATAACAATATAATTTCATATGTATTTAGCTTAAAGATAGAAAAGACAGACTTGGAAACTGTTATAACATTTGGAGGTGGTCTCTGTGACCCTGGATCTTACCCCGACGATGAAAATTGTTTGGTTACAATCAACCTCCTGGATCAAGCTGTTCTACCCTTGCCAATATGTTATCCTAATGGTAGTTACTCGTGGCCTGACAGTAAGTTAATTTATTATGTTATCCTAATGGCAGTTACTTGTGGCCTGACAGTAAGTTAATTTATTATGTTATCCTAATGGCAGTTACTCGTGGCCTGACAGTAAGTTAATTTATTATGTTATCCTAATGGCAGTTACACGTGGCCTGACAGTAAGTTAATTTATTATGTTATCCTAATGGCAGTTACTCGTGGCCTGACAGTAGGTTAATTTATTATGTTATCCTAATGGCAGTTACTCGTGGCCTGACAGTAAGTTAATTTATTATGTTATCCTAATGGCAGTTACTCGTGGCCTGACAGTAAGTTAATTTATTATGTTATCCTAATGGCAGTTACTCGTGGCCTGACAGTAAGTTAATTTATTATGTTATCCTAATGTCAGTTACTCGTGGCCTGACAGTAAGTTAATTTATTATGTTATCCTAATGGCAGTTACTCGTGGCCTGACAGTAAGTTAATTTATTATGTTATCCTAATGGCAGTCACTCGTGGCCTGACAGTAAGTTAATTTATTATGTTATCCTAATGGCAGTCACTCGTGGCCTGACAGTAAGTTAATTTATTATGTTATCCTAATGGCAGTCACTCGTGGCCTGACAGTAAGTTAATTTATTATGTTATCCTAATGGCAGTCACTCGTGGCCTGACATTGAATTACATTGATAATGAGAAAGTAAAAAAAAAGGCAGATAATAAAAATTGCTCATGTGGATAATGCATCGTAAAATTTGGGATTGAAATTTTATTTTGTGTTACAAGAATTAATGGTCAACTTATTTTACACTGAACCAATGCATTAACAATTCAGTCATGTGTCCTTTTTCAGACTTATATATTGTACTTTTTTATAATTGCAGTAAATTGGGCAACATACTTTAGCAAGGAAGCTGTCCTGGAAAGACTGAAACAGGCAGGCAAAAAGGCAGCTAAGCAGTTGGCCGGCAATCTAGCTGAAGAAGCATTGGCTGCTCTTGGTTTACCGGCAGTAAGTTTTTTTTTAAGAAGAAAGTGCTGTTTTAATTTGATATGCCAAATTTTTCTATATTGTTAAAGATAGATCTGTTTTATCTGTAAATTTCCTCAACCCTAACCTTGTAAATCATCATTTTAGTTCATATTTTAGAAAGAGCTATTTAATTACATTTTTTACAGAAATTCATAAAAACAACATATTTTTTATCATATGTATAATTCATCCACGTTATAGAAAATTAAAATAAGTTGATGTGCTTGTAATAGAGATACACGCTTTTTAAAAGAAAAGTTTTATGCTGGAAAAAAGTTGAAAATTGAAGTGAACCTAATTTTTGTTTAAAATTGTATAAAAACAAATTTCTCATATATTTAAACTCAGTTGACCTAAACATAAATTTACAAGAGCTATATATAAGTCTATAAATAACTTTTCTCATAATTTCAATCGAAACTGGTAAAAAATTATGAATAAGGCAGAGATAGTCTTTCAGTGTTATCATTAGAACTTAATTAATTGGACTGATAATAAAATAATAATACTTATTTTATACGACTGAAATATAAAGTTTGATGAAGCAGCTTGGATTATTATGACTGATTCAAGTACAAATAAAATAGAAATTTAAATCTGCACTTTTCTGAGTGTAAATTTTGCCAGCAAAAAAAAACCGTATGATGTGAAAAAAAATAAAATATACGTGCTATGATAATTATCTGGATTTTCACTTTTATATCCCCTGAGTCATCAGGCAAAGGAGATATAGGAGTAATACCACCATTGTTTCCCCCTTATTAGTCTTTGTTAAATTGGCACTTTTTAAAAAGTTGTGCAGAATTTATCTTTGTTTCAATTAAAGAAATACCTGGCATGAGTAAAGTTTTATCCTGTCCCAACACAAACAAAATTTCACATAACATTTTATTGCATTTAAGATAATCACATGCACTGGAAGTTAACTAATCAAATTTTCACCCCTTTTCTTCCCGTTTACAAGCTTTAGTAACCATGTAACCTCAAGTTTCCAAAATATTTTTTTAGAAACACCAAATAAAAAAAGAATGGTGCTCTGAAACACCCAAGGTATATGTTTATTACTGAGAAATTTACGTACTATGATTTGGTGGTATTACACCTATAGGGTACAGACGAGGAATATGAGCCTATATCCCCTGTCAAGGTAACCTATCAAATTTCAGGATTAGTCAGACTATTTCACTACAGTATAATATACCTATATATCTTTGTAGGATTTACTTTCTGCGACTGGACCATGCCCCAGACCAGAAAATATGACATTGGCCATATTGAAAGGCAAGATGATTGATTCAGAACTAAGCACCACTGGTACAAGACTTGATCTGAATGACAGATATGAACTGTATGATAGAAGTAAGTATATATCTTAAAGACTTAAACCATAGACTAGATTTCAATTAATTTTTCAAACACCCACTTTAAATTAGTATTTTAGCTAGGCTCACATTTTTTTTTAATTTTAGCAACTTCTGACATTAATATGGCTATTTGACTTTGAAAATTAAATGAAAGTTTTTTCATCTTGCTGTGTTTTCAATTATAATTAAACGCACGATAAAGGTTACTAAATGTTAAAGACATAAGTGAATAAAAGTTGTAATTTTCCTTATCATGTCTGATACACATCATCACTTTATATCATAAAGAAATATTTCTTTTTTTTTCCAGGCTGTTCCATAGCACTAATCAATAAAACCCTGACTCTTCCTGCTATAACTAACCCCACACTGAAGAAACATCTGTACTACCAAATGTCTCCAAACTGTATGCGATTTGATGCCTGTGCTGATATAACCATCAAGGCTATAGACTACACCAAAGCATTGAAAGCCTACGTAGAACTGGATCCCTGTCACTTCATCCTTTATGCTGGTTTTGAGAAATGGGAACGGCAGTTCATCCTCATTTCTTATGAATGGGGTAAGTTGTAGTAATGTTATAATGTTGCACAGTGAAGACAAACACATAATGAAATTTATGAAAAATGTTTTTTTCTTTTAGACAAGGGCTTTTTTATATAGTGATGCACTACACACTCATCTCTTGATTTTTTTTGTCAGTAACAATATTTGTATACTTAGGAGATTGAGACTGGATAAAATCCAGTTTCATTATCATAAACGTATTTACACTTTTGGTATTTTGCTGAATTTTGTCTCCGAATAACCTTAGATGTGCTCTGAATAACCTTATGACAACAAGCAACAATAATTTTTTAATTATGACATCAAACTTTTTAAATTGTGATGTCAAATTTTACGGGAACTTGTGTGATTTTAGGTAATGGCGGACAAATTTGCATACTAGTGTAAATACGTCTATTATATCTAATATTCTCTTAAAATTTCATTTTTGATTTCAGATTATTAATTTTTATTATATGATTTTAGTTGCTCATGCATAAACAATAATTCACTGTTTATTTACATATCAAAAATTTTAATGTTATAATTTATTTTTTTCAGGAAAAGAAGAAGTACTTGAAATAACACCTGAGATAAAAGTGATGTAAGTATTTATCCAAATTTTTTTTCTGTGTGCCTTTTGGGGTTTCAAATTCTAAAACTTGCAGCCCTCCTTATTTTTAGCTCACCTGGCCGAAAGGCAAAGTGAGCTTTTCTCATCACTAAGTCTTGGCGTCCGGCGTCCTCGTCGTCCGTCGTCGTCGTCCTGCGTTAACTTTTACAAAAATCTTCTCCTCTGAAACTACTGGGCCAAATTTAACCAAACTTGGCTACAATCATCATTGGGGTATCTATTTTTAAAAATGTGTCCGGTGACCCGGCCAACCAACCAAGATGGCCACCATGGCTAAAAATAGAACATAGCGGTAAAATGCAGTTTTTGGCTTATAACTCAAAAACCAAAGCATTTAGAGCAAATCTGACATGGGTTAATATTGTTCATCAGGTCAAGATCTATCTGCCCTGAAATTTTCAGATGAATCGGACATTCCGTTGTTGGGTTGCTGCCCCTGAAATGGTAATTTTAAGGAAATTTTGCTGTTTTTGGTTATTATCTTGAATATTATTATAGATAGAGATAAACTTTAAACAGCAATAATGTTCAGCAAAGTAAGATCTACAAATAAGTCAACATGACCAAAATGGTCAGTTGACCACTTTAGGAGTTATTGCCCTTTATAGTCAATTTTTAACCATTTTTCGTAAATCTTAGTAATCTTTTAGAAAAATCTTCTCCTCTGAAACTACTGGGCCAAATTTAATCAAACTTGGCCATAATCATCATTGGGGTATTTAGTTTAAAAAATGTGTCCGGTGACCCGGCCAACCAACCAAGATGGCCGCCATGGCTAAAAATAGAACATAGCGGTAAAATGCAGTTTTTGGCTTATAACTCAAAAACCAAAGCATTTAGAGCAAATCTGACGGGGTAAAATTGTTCATCAGGTCAAGATCTATCTACCCTGAAATTTTCAGATGAATCGGACATTCCGTTGTTGGGTTGCTGCCCCTGAAATGGTAATTTTAAGGAAATTTTGCTGTTTTTGGTTATTATCTTGAATATTATTATAGATAGAGATAAACTGTAAACAGCAATAATGTTCAGCAAAGTAAGATCTAAAAATAAGTCAGTATGACCAAAATGGTCAGTTGACCACTTTAGGAGTTATTGCCCTTTTTAGTCAATTTTTAACAGTTTTCTTAAAATTTGAAGATTTTCAATAACATTTTCCACAGAAAGTACTGTTATAGATAGAGATAAAAGTAAGCAGCAAGAATGTTTAGTAAAGTAAGATCTACAAACACATCACCATCACCAAAACACAATTTTGTCATGAATCCATCTGTGTCCATTGTTTAATATTCACATAGACCAAGGTGAGCGACACAGGCTCTTTAGAGCCTCTAGTTTATTTAAAGATGGTAGGCAACACACATCTTCCTTTGAAAATTCACACATTTTAGCTAAACGTTTTTTTTTAGTGTACTAGTACTCCCTGTCCCCAGAACACTTTTGGAGATACCAAAAACAATTTATTAGTTGGTATGTGTGATTGGTAAAATAAAAACACTCAGTAGATCAAGTTCAATATGATTATTAACATGTGCTTTTAAATAAAAAGTTTTTCTTAGAGTACACAAATTTTATTTTCAACAGTATCGTAAAATGACTTTAAACTGTATATTTCAAAAAAATGATTTGAAAATCCCTTTCTGTTACAGGATCAAGATAGATCGTGACGCTGATGTAAAGAAGGTATTCAGCGTGAACTTTGGACTCCGAATTTGTATAGCGGGAGACTGCATCATTGACGAGTATTTCATACAAGATTATGAAGTTCCCATACCTCTTTGTAATGAAAATTTCACATTACCAGGTTAGTCACATGATCACAATGAAAATATCACATAACCAGGTCAGTCACATGATCACAATGAAAATATCACATAACCAGGTCAGTCACATGATCACAATGAAAATATCACATTACCAGGTCAGTCACATGATCACAATGAAAATATCACATTACCAGGTCAGTCACATGATCACAATGAAAATATCACATAACCAGGTTAGTCACATGATCACAATGAAAATATCACATAACCAGGTAAGTCACATGGCCACAATGCAAATTTCACATACCCGGTCGGTCACATGGTCACAATGAAAATATCATATAACCAGGTTAGTCACATGATCACAATGAAAATTTCACATAACAAGGGACATTAATGAAAGAAGGGACATTAGTCACATGATCACAATGAAAGAAGGGACATCAGTCACATAATCACAATGAAAGAAGGGACATTAGTCACATGATCACAATGAAATTAGGGACATTAGCCACATGCTCACAATGAAAGAAGGGACATTAGTCACATGATCACAATGAAAGAAGGGACATTAGTCACATAATCACAATGAAAGAAGGGACATTAGTCACATGATCACAATGAAAGAAGGGACATTAGTCACATGATCACAATGAAAGAAGGGACATTAGTCACATGATCACAATGAAAGAAGGGACATTAGTCACATGATCACAATGAAAAAAGGGACATTAGTCACATAATCACAATGAAATTAGGGACATTAGCCACATAATCACAATGAAAGAAGGGACATTAGTCACATGATCACAATGAAAGAAGGGACATTAGTCACATGATCACAATGAAAGAAGGGACATTAGTCACATGATCACAATGAAAGAAGGGACATTAGTCACATGATCACAATGAAAAAAGGGACATTAGTCACATAATCACAATAAAAGAACGAATATTGGAGTAAATACAGTATTTAGAATACCACAAGAAAAGGGGTACAAATTAAAAAGAATAATAGGACATGCAATATAGTACATTTAAAAATATATGGGATTAAGTTGTTAGTGGCTTTGAACTAGCTGTCAGATAACTGCGAGTACTCTCAGATCTGTTCCTAGTGTCTTTTTGTTGTTGGAATGTACAAGTACCCCGCCACGTTCACTTGTATTTTTATGCAGTTAAGCTGCATTATGCGAGCACCCTAGATTTGTGTTCTACCCAATAAATCCTGAAATACTTGCCATTGTTATTATCTAGCTTGTTACTATGTTATATATAACTAATTGAACACTTTTTTAATACTTTTTATTCTGGATTACAAAAAAAATGACCAGAAAAACCTTAAATGATCGTCGATTTATCCAAAAATTTTAAAGTTACACATAGGAAGTAGTGCTTATTAAAAATCCTTGTGTAGTTCATTATGACTTGTGTTTTTAGCTAAGATGTCAAAGAACAATTGTATGAAATATTTAATCGCCGAAAATCTCTTAAGACAAGCAGTTTAGATTTCCCAAATGACAAAAGTCGTAGGAATAATGTTTGTCATCAATACGTAGTACAACTACGTCAGTAGTCTATTATATAATTCAACTGTTCATGCTGTTGGCGGCAATTTCAAATTAGAAAAAGAAATTTTCGTAGCTTTTCAATTTGGAGGTAGGTGTGCAAATTAGCGGTGGTCCGAGACCTTCCACTTTTGCAAGCGGAATTTCGACTAGGATAGTTGGTTTCTAGCTACGCCCGACGTAGTCGCCTTACATTTGAAAGAAAATAAGAAATTACTTTGCAAACCTTTTCACCATGTTCACCAAAGTCTCCAATTAAACGAGCTAAAAACTTATTTTTATCATTATTATTCATGACGGCGATATTCATTTTGTTCAACCGCTAGCTTTATACAGAAAATCGCCGACAAATATTGAATAAATTCGAGTAAAATCGTATCTGATTGACAAAAACAACATTGTAAACACATAACAATGGCGGCCGTGAAGACAAAATTTTACACAATCGGATACGATTCCGGAAGCGGATAAGGGTAATTCCGGGTTTGACGATCATTTACAAAATAAATCCAAGCAGGTGAAAAAATACATCTATGCATGGTAAATGAATATAAACACTAGTATTGTCAACCAAAAGATATATGTAAAAGAAAGAGAAAGCAGAAAAATATTTTATTCAGAAACTAAAAATTTCTTTTTGATAAATTTTAATTTAAAAATCCAATACAACGTGACAGCTGGGAACAGTATATCTAACAATATACATGTTCATGGTCACAGTCTAAATTTTCTTTATAAATGATAAATGATGATAATGCATGTGAGATGCTTTTAAAGTGTAAACATATTACTGCAATTTCGAGGGGTTATTTGTTTTTTCTCAATTTTGAAGGGTCAATGAAAGTAGCTGAAAGTTTCATTCTTTATTTTCACAAATAATGCAACTATATTATATATACCTTAATGTAAGTAAATCATATGATATATAGGTGGCATTCTTTGGGCCACTCTACCCCCTCCTGTTTGATAACTTGGAAACGGTCGAGCTCCCCACCCCTAAACCATATGAGGGGCAGATCCAGGATTTTAGGTTAGGAGGGGCGCAAACTTAAATTTTCGCCGAGCAGAGCGAGGCTAAAAAAAAATTGAGGTAACATTATCAGAATTTTCTTTATTAAGCTGAGAAAAACCCATGCTTTGCAAATTTAAGGGGGGTGCAAGCCCGCAACCCTCCCCTGTCTGAATCCGCCCCTGCATATATTCAAGTATAGGACAATATAATAAATAAAAAAATGAAATATAGGGGGAGTCCCTGGAGTTACCCCACCCCCTCCTGTTTGAGAACTTGGAAACGGTCGAGATCCACACCCCTTAACCATATATATTCATGTTTGTGACAATATGAAAAATCAAATGAAATATAGGAAGAGTCCCTAGGGGTCACCCCAACCCTCCTGTTTTAGAATTTAAAAATGGTCGATAGATCCCCATCCCTAAACCATATATATTCATGTATGGGACAATATAACAAATCAGATGAAAGATAGGGGGAGTCCCTGAGGTCACTGTTCACCCTCCTATTTGAGAACTTGGAAATGGTCAAGATCCTTACCCCTAAACCATATATACTCATGTATGGGACAATATAACAAATCAAATGAAATATAAGGGAAGTCCCTGTGGTCATCCCAACCCTCCTGTTTGAGAACTTGGAAACGGTTGAGATCCCCACACCAAAACAATATATATTCATGTATGGATCAATATAACTAATTAAATGAAATATAGGGGGAGTCCCTTGGGTCACCCTACCCTTCCTGTTTGAGAACTTGGAAACCAATGAGATCCCCACCCCTAAACCATATATATTCATGTATGGGACAATATAACAAATAAAATGAAATGTAGGGGAAGTCCCTAGGGTCACCCTACCCCCAGTGGCGGATCCAGAAATTTTCATAAGTGGGGCCCACTGACTGACCTAAGAGGGGCCCGCTTCAGTCACGCTTCAGTGATTCCCTATATAAGCAACCAAATTTATTCCCAAAAAGGGGGGCCGGGCCCCCTGCCCCCTAAATCCTCTGCCTACCCCTACCTGTTTGAGAACTTGAAAACCGTTGAGATCCCCACCCCTAAATTATATATATTCATATGTATGGGACAAAATAACAAATCATTTACATTTACTATTAGTCCAGCGGATATCAGAATAATTGATCACTTTATGGTAAAAGCATGAAACTTGGCATAGCGAAAGATTAAGGGGTATAGACAAAATTCAGATATGGAGCCACGAAAAAAAATTCCAATATGGCCGCCAAATTCAATATGGTCGACATAAGTATAACATAATTCACTTGATGAAGTCTTCCAATTTTAATGGGTTTAGAAGATGTCACAAACTTAAGGAAATACAATTAAGATATGTCAATTATTTTTTTTTTAAACCTTATAGTACAGAAATCATCAAAATGGCGTCCAAATTCAAAATGGCGCGTCAAAATGTCTAAGTTTGACAGTATACGTATGTATACACCATCATTGTGTGATAGAAAGTTACCAAATCCGTGAAACTGATCATTTGATATAAATAAAGGCCTACATTGTATCATTTACATACCTGGGTGCATAGATAATATTTTAAAAATGACGGCAAAATTCAAAATGGCGCCGTTTAACATGTCAAAATTTGACGTTTGTTTTTAAAAATGGTATAAAAATGATTAAAAACCAATGGATCATTTATTTCAATACAAGCACGTTTATACAAACATGTTATTATTTAATGTAACAGGTGACATTAACTTTGAAATAAAAATGGCCGATACAACTCAAAATGGCGTCTTTGACGAGTTCTTATTTTACAGTTACAGGTAGTGACCTTAGAAAATTTCACAATTTTACTGAAATGAAAAAAAAAAAAAAACCAACATATGCAGAATTGAATCAGTACAAAGAGTATTTCTTTTTTAGAAATGAGATAAGAAATTAAAAAAAAAACTCGCAAGTAACTATTTAACATAACAACATATCAAAATTATAATTAAAATATGATACAAATGCAGGAAAATCAAAAGAAAGCACAGTCTCAATCAGTTTCTCTTTCACAGTCCGGTAAGCAGTTGCATAATGCTGTGTATTTGAATGCTGCTTGCAAGAATTTACATGCATGACATTGAAGCTTCAGCAAGCACAGTCCAGAAAGGTATCCAAGTACCATCCAGTTTTTGCCAACCAAATAAATCTGGTGATGGCATACTTGAATTTGCAACTAAACAATTGCCCCCAAATAACACTTTTTGGTAAGCTGCACGTTTATTATGTTCAATGAAGAAGTGTATCTCGTGTTGGAGAAATATTGTCAATTGTTCTTGTCTTCTGCATGAATAACTGTTTTCTAAACTCATTCACCATATTAGCTGTACTAGACCGATCATACAAAAGCACAACATATCGTTCTATTACTTTTAACACTTTTAAAATTTCCACTTCATTTGGATTCTCAATAACCTGCAAAAATGCTCCTGACAACTACTCATATACGGACCATGTGTCCCAAGCTGATTTCTTACCTTTCCCAGAAAAAGCTGAGACTGTGTCACAACCGGTAAATGATCGAATGGAACAGTGGAAAGACTTTCAATTTCAATGGTCCTAGAGCAAGGCACAATCCATGAATTGAAATATATCGGAAGTTCTTCCCAGCGCCAAATCCTATCCACAGATGTTCAGCCATTTGAATTCCCCTTTTAATACAGCTGGGAATGAGGACATATCAATTGAAAGTTCTCCCTCAACTAATGGGATATCTGGTTCGCTGAATCTTAGTACAGCTGGTGGAAGATTTGAATAATTCTCTGGTAAAAGAGGCACTCTCTTTGACTGGCATTTCAAAATAGGTTCAGATTGGTCAAATGTTTGAACAACGCCTTGAACATCCTCTGAAATATGTTGGAATAAAGATATACCTGTACCATGGAATGAATCTTTTAACGAGATACTGCTTGGATTGTGATCAATGTTGGCTACAGCAGATGAAGTAAAAACATTTTGTAGTAGATTGGTAGGGCAAACAATACCTTCTTGGACATAACGACGACAAGCATCATTGGCCATGGAAGTAGAAATGTCTAACACTCGATCGTAGGAGACAGATAGTCCAAGTTTGAAGAAAGTGTCTACTAGATTACGTTTTATAGTCTTACAGTGGATTATGACTCCCAAATAAGCCGAACTGCAGGTTCATGATCTTTCATGTGACGGTTGGATAGTTTCTTTGTACAACCATACAACCACTTTTGTTAATGTCTACTGAGAATATGAACGATCCTGAATGTTGGGTCCAAACTGAATCATACTGACCAAAGAAAGCAATGACTGGGGTACAGAAGCTTCCTGACATCCCTTTGGGAAGGTTCCTTTAAATTCTAAATTTGATGCGAAAACATCTTTACGAACAAACCTAGCTGATTTTGATATGTTGACAAACTCATTATCAAAGTCTTCTAAGCAATCTCTCTTCAATGCAGGACCAGTGTCATCAAAGCAAGAATGTTTTCAAGGCCTTGTTTGTAAGCATCTAAGTTAGGGAAATTAGATACAATTCTGTGTACTATTAACTCGAGGTGAAACATCTGCACCTAGACATGTTATTCTTTCCGTATAAAGTTTACATAGATCTGACAACTTGTAAACAATTATGGTCTCATCGCATGACCTTGTTTCATTTATATAAGAGACTTGTTCTGAAAATGCAATACCATGGATTTTACTTTCCTTCTTAGATTCGACATTATAATTTTTCATTCTAATTCGAGATGCATGATTTTATAAGGAAACTAAACATTTAGAGTGGTACTTTGCTTCATGTGCATTAGATCGACAGCAATTAACTTTGCAAGTATCAATGTGTCATTTAATTTTACTGCACATTCTCTCACACGTGTATCTTGCCCAAACGTTGAGGACTCATGAAGGGCTTCTTGGCCATTTTCATTACAGAAAAAGCACACAGATGGGTTACTGGTGGACTGAACGGAAAAGCTATGTCTAGTTTTCTTTTTAGATGTGGTTGCTTTATTATCTATTCTCTCATGTGAGGTTCGTTTTTCTGCTCTATTCAACGTTGTCCTGTTCAGTTTTAAGTTGCAAGATTTGTGCCAACATGCCTATTCCAGATCCCTCATCTAAGTTTTCAATGCACACTTTAATTCCTTCAGGCATCAATCGTAATTCATGAAGCTTCTTAATATTGTCAGCTAAAGATTGATACCCGTACGAAAATTTCAACAGGAGTTCAACTGGACTTCAGCTGGACTTGAGACGTATTCCAGTCTGACTTTAAAAAGCCCAGTCTGACATGAGCCGTACACGTACTTTTTCTTACACTTCGGTTATTTGCCAGCCGGTATTTTCTTAAAAGTCCAACCGCACTTTTTGTAATTCTGATAAGAAAATAACTACGGCTGGACTTTTGAGGAAAATTATCCCTTCTGTAGAATGATCAGCAGGATTTTTGTCTTAGAAATTTTACAGTCATTTATGAGCAGGAATTTAGACTTAGAAAATTTTTATCAGCCAAATCTGCCCTTTATTATAATACAGAAATAAAAAGTTTGCCACGAGGATTCTGCTATTTGAAAGTAACAATTTCTTTCAAAATGGAAAACAGTTATAAATGGAAATTTGCAAGTTATAATAATGATATCATATTTTTTTTTTAGATATACTTTTTTGATCAAACTATAAGATGTGATCTTTCCCTAGATTTACAATTCCATTATAATATATTTAACTTAGACTGTAAATGGAAAGTTGAAATTTAATATAGGTGACTTAATTTTGATTCAATTATATCCCAGTTATATAATATGTTTTCAACAATTATTTAACATTTTACTTTTTCATGAAATGAAACCCTTAGCAAAATTACATCTGTTATGATAGGTTAAATTTATACATTTTCTAGTATATTTATATTTAATAAGATGAATGCATAAAATAAATAATTATCATCATTCTTTAACATCAATTAGAAACTTGAGCCATAACAGTGATCTAATAGCAGTAGTCTTGTAGAGAGTGCCATCTGTTTTCAATTAACCTTAGTCTGGACAGGTCACAGGAAGTAGCATCTCCACAGAGGTTGATCATGAGGCCATTTGAAGGATAACACATTTCTAAATACATATATCTGCAATTTCTTTCACTTTTATTAAACATTTAATAATTGAACAAATTAATAATTGATTTTCTTCTTTTAATATATCACATAATCAAAATTAAGACATATGCAAGAAATCATAAGAAGAAAATTTTTCACAGCTCCTAAAACAACCTCATGTATTGCATTAATACAACAAAATTTGAATTTGGAATAAACAGGAAGATGTGTCTTCTTTCTTGAACAAAATGAGAAATTTACATTGGATGTAAAGCAAATGTTTGGAAGTAGTTCTTTTCACATTATATTAGAGAAGATGGATCCTTCTGACTAGCATCAATTTCAATTTACGAAGATTAATGCTGTACGTGTGCATGTATTTTGGATTGCATATTCTGGTAAGTACAATGTAATTGAATTTCACCATTTTGGTAATATTATCTGATTTGCTCTTTTTTTCAACATATTGATGAAATAATTACAACATTATAAAAAGCTTAATTTTTATTTTTGAAGAGTAAAAAGAATTTAAATAAAAAAACCTACATTAAATAGTTATTCATGCAAAAACATTCAGTTTGAGTGATTTTCAAAGCTTTACTTTATGCACTTTAAAGTTATTTAGGCTCAATATATTATCATGATAATTATAACCACAAATTTATAGGAGTAAGCATTTAGCTTCACAATTCCCCATTTCTTGGTTTTGCCAGTATTAAAGACCGTAGAAAAAAGAAATAAGCTGTATATATGCATAATGCAATCTGTTTTTTTTTTATTTTCAGATTATAACAAAGGATGCATGATGCATATCAAACCAGAAGAATCCACCATCTGAAAAACTAAGCAGTAGTAGATCAAGAGGGAGGGTTCTGAGGGGGTGGAACCCCCCCCTTTTTTGTGGATCAGCCTTTAAAGGTCAAACGGAACTTTTTGAAGTCCAGCTGGACTTTAAAGAGTTCAGCTGGACTTCTCAAAGTTCAGCCGGACTGTGTAAAGTCCGGTTGAACTTTTTAGAGGCTATATTTTTGCCAGAAATGCCGGCTGGATTTTTCAGACGTACTTTTATGAAAGTCCTGCTGGACTTTCTGAACCGGACTCCTGCTAATTTAAATATTTCGAGCCGGTTTACGGCTAATTTCGCTGAAAGTCCAGCCGTGTTATCCATTATAAGCAATTCAAAGAAAAGTCCAAATGAATATTATAAGTACGGTTCTCAGTACGGCTACTGTCCGGCTGGAGTACGTGTCATGTTTTTCGTACGGGTAACCAGCACCAACATTGAGACGTTTAGAATCAAATGGGCATATAAGTTTAAATTTTTCATCTATAATTTCTTGGCATAGGATGTAGTTTGCTCAATCAATTTATTTTATTTAGTCGGTTTGTCATATTCTACACTTGATACCCTGATACCCTGAATGTCTTTTCAGTAGCCATGTTGTAAGAGCTATGATCGTAAATTGGTTTATATATTCCTTGTGAAAAACTTCTGTATATTAGACGCGTGTTTCGTCTACAAATGCCGTATCAGTGACGCTTGAATCAAAAAGTTAAAAAGACAAACAAAAAGTATGTAATTCAAGATTTGATAACCTGAAATCCTGAAAGTTTTGCAAAGCACAAATATTTGTTGATTGTTAATAGCTTTCTAGATATACACGATATAGTTTCTGATAATAAGACTTTTGGCGGCTATTTGGAATTTGTCGACCATTAAGGAATTATCTTTGTTTGTTCAATATTCAGAAAAGATTAATTATCATCATTACTAGCAATATTCAAAGTTTTGTGCTTTTATTTTCAAATGATCAATTATACCATTTTACTGGACTCTGCCTCATGACTGTTGGCGGCCATTTTGAATTTATCGGCCATTATTGAATTATTTTTGATTGTTCCATATTCATTAAATTAATAAGCACCATAACTAGCAATATGCAAAGTGTTGTGCTTTTATTTTCAAATGATAGATTATACCATATTTTGGGACTCTGCCTCATGACTGTTGGCGGCCATTTTGAAATTGGCGGCCATTATGTGTTTTTTTTTATTGTTCCATATTCAGAAAAGATTACTAATCATCATAACTAGCAATATGCAAAGTTTTGTGCTTTTATTTTCAAATGATAAATTATACTGTATTTTTCGACTCTGCTTCACGACTGTTGGTGGCCATTTTGAAATTGGCGGCCATTGTGGATTTTTTTTTGATGGCTCCATATCCAAAAATGTTTATAAGCATTATAACTAACACTGTGCAAAGTTTCATGCTTTTACCATAAAGTGATCAATTGTCCCAAAATATTGGACTTAGCTGCTGGACTATATGGGCAAGTCAGTCAGACCTCATCTTTGATCCCTGTTGTAGTGAACATTTGTCTGATTCGTGTCTCATAACTTTTGTACTATAGAACACAAACTCAGTTTTCTTTCCAGGGAAACCAGTTCATTCATACTATTACATGTTCATACTACGTCAAATTGAACTTCTAGCAGTCAAATAAAACCCAGGTTAACTACCAAGTAGAACAACTGCAATCATTGGGAACTTGCACCACTGCAGACTCACCATAATAAATATACATTGATATATGCATTGCTTTTGAAACCTTGATAACATATAAATTATTTGCCTTAATAAATAAATCATTAGATAAACATGAATGTATTATATATGAATGTTTAATGTTGAGGCAACATTGCCACAGTTTTCATAATTACGGTTGCCTTGGTTTTTGGTTAACTGCCTTCAGCGCTTACAGCGCTTTGATTAGCTTACATGGCCCGAAGGGCCAAGTGAGCTTATGCCATCACTTGGCGTCCGTCGTTGTCCGCCGTCTGTCGTCGTCTGTCGTCTTAAACTATTTCAAGAATCTTCTCCTCTGAAACAACTAGGCCAAATACTTCCAAACTTTAACTGAATGTTCCTTAGGGTATCTAGTTTATAAATTGTATCCGAAGTTTTGATCTATCAACAAACATGGTCGCCATTGCTAAAAATAGAACATAGGGGTCAAATGCAGTTTTTGGCTTATAACTCAAAAACCGAAGCATTTAGAGCAAATCTGACATCGGGTAAAATTGATTAACAGGTCAAGATCTATCTGCCCTGAAATTTTCAGATGAATCGGACAACCCGTTGTTGGGTTGCTGCACCTGAATTGGAAATTTTAAGGAAATTTTGCTGTTTTTGGTTATTATCATGAATATTATTATAGGTAGAGATGAACTGTAAACAGCAAAAATGTTCAGCAAAATAAGACCTAAAAATAAGTCAACATGACTGAAATGGTCAGTTGACCCCTTTAGGAGTTATTGCCCTTTATAGTAAATTTTTAACCATTTTTCATAAATCTTAGTTATCTTTTACAAAAATCTTCTCCTCTGAAACTATTGGGCCAAATTTAACCAAACTTGGCCACAACCATTATTGGGGTATCTAGTTTGAAAATTGTGTCCGGTGACCTGGCCAACCAACCAAAATGACCATTGGCTAAAAATAGAACATAGGGGTAAAATGCAGTTTTTGGCTTATAACTCAAAAACCAAAGCATTTAGAGCAAATCTGACATGGGGTGAATTTGTTTATCAGGTCAAGATCTATCTTCCCTGAAATTTTCAGATGAATTGGACAACCCATTGTTGGGTTGCTGCCCCTGAATTGGTAATTTTAAGGAAATTTTGCTGTTTTGGTTATTATCTTGAATATTATTATAGATAGAGATAAACTGTAAACAGCAATATAATGTTCAGCAAAGTTAGATTTACAAATAAGTCAACATGACTGAAATGGTCAGTTGACCCATTTAGGAGTTATTGCCCTTTATAGTCAATTTTTAACCATTTTTCGTAAATCTTAGTAATCTTTTACAAAAATCTTCTCCTCTGAAATTACTGCGCTAAATTAATCCAAACTTGGCCACAATCATCTTTTGGGTATCTAGTTTAAAAAATGTGTCCGGTGACCTGGCTATCCAAACAAGATGGCTGCCACGGCTAAAAGTAGAACATAGGGGTAAAATGTCAAAAACCAAAGCATTAAGATAAAATCTGACTGTGGTTGAATTGTTTATCAGGTCAAAATCTATCTGCCCTGAAATATTCAGATGGATCGGACGACATGTTGCTAGGTTGCTGCCCCTGAATTGGTAATTTTAAGGAAATTTTGCAGTTTTTAGCTCACCTTTCCGAAAAGGAAATGTGAGCTTTTCTCATCACTTGGCGTCCGTCGTCGTCGTCTGTCGTCGTTAACAATTTTTCAAACATCTTCTCCTCTGAAACTACTGAATGGATTTGGATAAAACTGAGCATAATTGTTCTTTAGATTATCCTGCACAAAGTTTGTGCTTTGATTTTTGATCTGTCAAAAAACATGGCCGCTGTTACTTAAAATAGAACATAGGGGTCAAATGCAGTTTTTGGCTTATATCTCAAAAACTAAAGCATTGAAAGCAAATCTGACATGGGAGTAAAAATGTTTATTAGGTCAAGATCTATCAGCCCTGAAATTTTCAGATGAATCAAACAACCCATTGTTGGGTTGCTGCCACTTAATTGGTAATTTTAAGGAAATTTTGCAGTTTTTGGTCATTATCTTGAATATTATTATAGATAAAGATAAACTGTAAACAGCAAAAATGATCAGCAAAGGAAGATCTACAAAGAAGTTAGTATGACCAAAATTGTCAATTGACTCTTTAAGGGGTTATTGTCCTTTAATGACAATTTTTCACAATTTGTTCATCATATTTGCTAACTTTTAAAAATCTTCTCCTCTAAAACTACCCAACTAAATTCAACTAAACTTCATTTGAATGATCAGTAGGGTGTATAAAATAAAGTTTGTGTTTTATTTTGTATTTCGTCAAAAAACATGGCCGAAGGCATTGTTTACCAGGTGAGCGATTCAGGCTCTTGAGAGCCTCTTGTTGTCCATCTGATGAGTTAAGCCTATTTCAACTGATTTTTATAGTTCGTTCTTATTTTGTACTGTTATACCACTGTCCCAGGTTAGAGGGAGGGTTGGGATCCCGCTAACATGTTTAACACCGCCACATTATGTATTTATGTGCCTGTCCCAAGTCAGGAGCCTGTAATTCAGTGGTTGTCGTTTGTTTATGTGTTAATTATTTGTTTTTCGTTCATTTTTTGTACATAAATAAGGCTGTTAGTTTTCTCGTTTGAATTGTTTTACATTGTCATTTCTGGGCCTTTTATAGCTGACTATGCAGTATGGGCTTTGCTCATTGTTGAAGGCTGTACAGTGACCTATAGCTGTTAATTTCTGTGTCATTTTGTTCTCTTGTGGATAGTTGTCTCATTGGCAATCATGCCACATCTTCTTTTTTATAATATATAGCTTAAAATAATTTACAATGGGTTATAGGGATGGACCCTGTGGTAAATTTGTTATTTATATTTTGATGGTAAATTTGTCCCAATCCTAATCAGATTTGTTGAAGGCTGTAATTATATGTGACCTTTAGTTGTTTACATCCTCCGGTCTCTGTTGGACAGTTGTCTCATTAGCAATAATACAACATCTTCTTATTTATGTATATTTGTTTTTAAACAAACAAAAACCTAAAAAAAAAAAATAGTTTTTAAACAAACAAAAACCTTACAAAAAATTAGTTTTTAAACAAACAAAAACCTTAAAAAGGTCAGTTATGAACCATAAAAGGTGAAAATCAATAAATTATTGATATTGTATATAAGAGAGCTTTTACTGAATTTGTTATTAAATAGGAAGTAAGAAAATGTGTATTAATTAATTGAGTTTAATGTGTCAAAAATACAACAACTCAATAACACAGAAAACCCTCAGACATTTAATGTTAGTTTTCATGTTTTTTTCAGGTGGTGGAGCGCTGAAAGACTTTGCTAAAACTCTAGGAGGAGCTATTACAGCTGAGGCTTTTGATCTCATTCTCAGGATGTTAAAATTAGATGTAAGTAGTACACACCAATATCAAGTTTTTTGCCATTGAAAGAAATAGATTTTTTCCTGTAAATTTTTTGCGTCACAAAAAAAAAGTTTGACATAACACAGCAAAAGTGATTTTTGTCGAGCCTGCAACTTTTGTTGCAGAAAGCTCGACATAGGGATAGTGATCCGGCGGCGGCGGCGGCGGCGGCGGTGTTAGCTCACTTCTTAAAAGCTTTATATTTTAGAAGGTGGAAGACCTGGATGCTTCATACTTTATATATAGATGCCTCATGTTACGAAGTTTCCATCAGTCACATGTCCAATGTCCTTGACCTCATTTTCATGGTTCAGTGACCACTTGAAAAAAAAGTTCAGATTTTTTGTAATGTTGAATTCTCTCTTATTATAAGTAATAGGATAACTATATTTGGTATGTGCGTACCTTGCAAGGTCTTCATGCCTGTCAGACAGTTTTCACTTGACCTCGACCTCATTTCATGGCTCAGTGAACAAGGTTAAGTTTTGGTGGTCAAGTCCATATCTCAGATACTATAAGCAATAGGGCTAGTATATTCGGTGTATGGAAGGACTGTAAGGTGTACATGTCCAACTGGCAGGTGTCATCTGACCTTGACCTGATTTTCATGGTTCAGTGGTTATAGTTAAGTTTTTGTGTTTTGGTCTGTTTTTCTCATACTTTATGCAATAGGTCTACTATATTTGTTGTATGGAATGATTGTAAGGTGATCATGTCTAGCTGACAGATGTCATCTGACCTTGACCTCATTTTCATGGTTCATTGGTCAAAGTTAAGTTTTTCAGTTTTGGTCTTTTTATCTGATACTATACGCCTTAGGTCAACTATATTTAGTGTATGGAAATATTTTATGATTTATATATTAGTCGCGCAGGTTTTATTTGACCTTGACCTCATTTTCACGGTTTATTGCTCAGTGTTAAGTTTTTGTTTTTGGTCTATTTTTCTCAAACTATAAGTATTAGGTCAACTATATTTGTTTTATGGAAGCATTGTTAGCTGTACATGTCAGCCTGGCATGGTTCATCTGACCTTGACCTCATTTTCATGGTTCATTGGTCTTTGTTTAGTTATCTTGGTTAATGTAACGTTTATGTGACAGTTGTAATAAAGCTTTATACTTAGGACTATCAACATAATATCAATGATTAGTAAAGAAGGCGAGACATTTCAGTGTGTGCACTCTTGTTTTAATTTGGCAACTATTTTTTAAATGAGGTCAGTTGGAATAATATCATATATTATAGATGCTCTAACATTCCATTCAATTGATTATAACAAAATCTGTAAATGTAAAAGTTAGTGATCTTTTACAAAATAAAAAAAAGGGAACCTGCTATAAATACATAAAATTTGTCCTTATTTTTCTATAATTTCTTTTTATTATTCATTTTCATAGTATCTCTTAAGATCTTTCTTTAAAAGCTAAATATATTTAGAAATACAAAAAATGTATTATATCAATTGATGAAATATGCAGCAACCTAGTTTTATACCCCTGTTTACGGGACATATTATGGTATAACGTTGTCTGTCTGTCCATCCGTTGTCAACATGTTGGACAATAACTAAAAAACGCTTTAACCAATTTGCATGAAACTTTGGTGAATTGTTTATATCTATTGATTTGTTTTGTATAATTTTACGTTTCAAAGTTATTGGATTTTATTCATAAATAAGGGGGGATTGTCCAGTTTATGGACAAAACCTCAAAAGTGCTTTGAGCAGTTTTCATGAAACTTTGGTGACTGTTTTATATCTATTAAAATAACCTTCCTTTTTTTTTTTTTTATAAATTTCTGATATGACATTGAGGAGTTAAGGAACTTTATTCTTTGTAAAAGCGACAGTTGTATCATGAGCTCATAGCACAGCTCTTTATTATATTTTTTGTTGTAGACGATTTTCCAGAAAGGAAGCTGTACAGTACCTCCAGGACCCACAGGTATGCAAAATAACCATTTTTGTTGTTGATGTTTTACAACATTTTAATGCCCTCCCACTATTAAATAGCTGGGACATAAAATGTTACCAATGTTATTCATACCATTCTTCTGTCATTCTGAAGTCTAGCAGTTTTTTTCATTATGCCTCTAGATATTTTTGATTTTTGGTAAATTTGTTTGTAATTATGACTTGCTGATTGAGTTTGCTGTTCAATCAGATCGATTGACTGTTTGCAGAATTATGACAGTTGAATAGAAATTTCATGAAAATTGTACTTGTCCTGATTTCTTTATGATGTCTGCAGATCATGAGTTGTTTTTTTGTACATTACTGTATAATGATGACTTACATATTGAGAGTGTATTTTGTTTTTGTTTTACTGACTGTTTGCAATAAGGCTGCAGGCAGGGACATTCATGTTGTTCTGACATATCTAGTGATATAATTTATCACAATTTAAATAACTTATATGAAAGTTGAAGAAATTGATTGGTATCAAAGAAGAATTCAACACTGTTTTTTTGTTGAGCCTTCGACTTTAGTCGAAAAAGCAAGACATAGCGATCCTACATTCTGCCGTCGTTGTCAGCGGCGGCGTCCACAAATATTCAATATGTGGTTAAAGTTTTTGAAATTTTAATAACTTTCTTAAACTACACTGGGTTTGTACCAAACTTGAACAGAAGCTTGTTTATGATCATAAGATAGTATCCAGAACTAAATTTTGTAAAAAATTAAATCCATTTTTTGGTATTTTACTTTTAAATGGACTTAGATTTTCTACCAGGAAACAACACATTCACTCTGTGGTTAAAGTTTTTAAAACTTTAATAGCTTTCTTATACTATTTTTAATTTGTACCAAACCTGGACAGAAGCTTGTTTATGATCAAAAGCTAGTATCTAGAAGGAAATTTTTTTCAAATTTTGTACCTGTGTATTTTTCTTATAAATGGACTTAGTTTTTCTTCTAGTTAACATTACATACAGTCTGCAGTTAAAATTTGAATAACACTTATTAGATTCATAAACTATCCTGGATTTTTACCAAACTTTGGATAGAAGCTTCTTACAATCAAAAGGAATATTTTATTGATTTTTTGGAAAATGACGCAGTCATTGTTCCATAACTGCCGACCTGATTTCTCTGCCTACTGCGCTTGGTTTCGTATTTACTAATTTCAATACAAACTGGAATGTGCTTGTGTTCCTTATCATTATGCATGAGCATTGTGTAGTAATCAGCCAGGAACCAGTTTACAAACTAACTGGTTTCTGTTTGTATTCCACTACAGTCGAACAAAGTGTTGTAGTTTGACAGGAACCAGTCCAGAATTTTGTAAACTACAAAACGTAATCGGTTATTATCATTCCGTTTTGGTGTTTCATACCGACTTATATGGTTTGAATAAGCTTAAGACCCTTCAAACATTAATGTGATAGGTATATTAAAGACTGTTTTACAAAAGGATGAAACTGTTTTTCTTTAAAAGTCGTACTATAGTGATATATGTTATGTACGGATTTCCACTCTCACCGGTTAATTTCTTCTTTTACACGTGCTTTTGAAACTTCCTGTTTAAACAGAATACAGAATTAAACATCGCAAGTTTTAAAATTGTTTTTTGAGTGAATTAAACTTATTTTAACAATCACGAAGCGTTCGGGAATCATTTCAAGCAGTTTCTTCTCTTTGATGATGGAAAATAGGTTTTCTCAAGAAAATACCGCAAACGATCGCGGGTCTCTAAAAACACCGCAAAGGACCTCCTTTGTGCACAAAGGAGCACAAAGGAGCACAAAGGAGCACTAAGGACCCTAAAAAAGTTTGATAAGAGCACAAAGGACCTGAAATTCCCTGTGAAGCATAAAAATATTATGATTCCTGAAGAAAAATGTAAAAAAAATAAAATAATTTCAATAAAAATTGCGATTTTTATAATGTACGATTGGATGTTATCACCGATATCGGATTGGAACCGACTTTATATCCGGGAAAGTGATACATGTAGCTCATGTATGTAAAATTTTTAATAGTTGTAATATGATATAAATGATAAAAACATCAATTATTATTCTTAATATTTTGTTGTTGTAATATATTTTAAGATAACAGACTTTACCAAAACTACGATAATTACGTAAGGATACCGATGTTTTGCTTTCATATTTCATCATCAGCTATAGCTTTCTTATGTATGGTAGGGTCGAGGGTCAATACAGATGACCGAGAATCTATACCAGTGCGGCAGTGCCAATACAGAAACAGCCAGTTCATAACACTTTTATTAAATGATAATAGGAAAATTAAAAACCGTAATCAATACAGGGCCAATACGGCTTTTTTCCCGCTTTTTTCTGTATTGGCCCTGTTTTTTCCGCTTTTGCCCTGTTCGAAGAGCAATATTAAATCTTGATTTATATCGACAGTGTAACGTTTTCAGTATTGCACATGCTGATTTATCCGTATTAGGGCTTATTTGCTACTATCATTTTATATTTTTGTTTATTCTGCACAAAAACAAAGTATGTACCGACATTTTCTAACTTGACGATTCTTAAATTGCTTTTGCGAAAACGTTTCTAAGACACAAAGGGAACAAACAGTATGAGATTTATTCTAAAGGTATAGGGAAATTGGTTTGAATTTTTTAATCCGTTTTTCAGAAATTTCAATACCGTGAGTCTTTGTTTTATCAAATGTTATTCGCACAAAACAAAGTAGTTTTATTGAGAGTGATGCATGTTGAAATTGTGAAGTTTGAATGTTTCAATGAAGTACTCTCTTATATTAATGTCTTTTACTTCTTATAAAATTTAGAGTAAAATGGTTTCCTCATATTTTTTTAAACTTCAATAGACGATGTCTTTGATCGCCGCTTGTGAGATCTATATTTCGAAAACTGGAATATTATTATTGTGCATATGTCTATAGTTTTCTTTTGTTTTTTTAAATATATTTATAATTTAAAAATACATATTTTATTATTTTCTGAATGTAATTGTTTTTAAAGACAGTCTTTTAACGCTAATAATTAACTGTAAAGAATTTATAACGTTTTTGTCATCCCAAGTGCTATCAAGTCTTCATGAAACAATCCTTATTAATGCTCGAGTCGAAATCTTGACCAACAATGTTTGCTTTATTTTTGTTCGGTTTATTGCCCAGTCTGTATTTATATCATATGTTTGTGTTTTCTCAATATTTTCTAATTCATGAATGTATTACTAAGTAAAATCTTATAGAAAAGGTCGTAATATTATGCATATCCGTACCCATTACAGAACACATGACTGTGCAGTTCGTAAATCTTCAACTTTAATACCAATTTAACTTAATACATATTTTTTTTTTTTAAATATTACAACAAAATATTAAAAATAATAAATGACGTTTTTATCATTAATATCATATTAAAACTATTTAAAAATTCACATACATGAGCTATCATATAGCCCGGATATAAAGTCGGTTCCAAACCGATACCGGTGATTATACCAAATCGTACATCATAAAAATCGCAATTTGTATTGAAACTATTTTAATTTTTTTACATTTTTCTTCAGGAATTATAATATTTTAATGCTTTAAAGGGAAATAAAGGTCCTTTGTGCTCTTATCAAACTTCTTTGAGGTCCTTAGTGCTCCTTTGTGCTCCTTTGTGCACAAAGGAGGTCCTTTGCGGTGTTTTTAGAGACCGAACGATCGCAGAGGAATTGAAACGTACAAGTCAAGTCGGCACCTGGTTAAATTGGCATCTAGTCAAATCGGCACCTATTTGACGTCAATTCGGCTTCCAATAATATTTATTATAATATTTTCTATTCAATTAATTAATAACTGTTACCAAGAACATAGTGAATATTAGGTAAACAACGAAACCAAAGTGAATATGTTGTTGTGTATAAAAGTAAACAACGAAGCTATTGTTTTAACCATTAGACAATTATTAAAATTAAATGGAAAACTATGAGTCCCTTTCAATAAATCAAACTTTCATGCCAAATAATTAGCAAATTTAAGGTGTTTTTTTTTTTCAGTAATGTTTAAACAGCATTAAACAAACAATCCTGTAAAAGACTCAACTGGTTAAATAATGCATAAAAATATCCAATATCTCATGTATTAGTCCAAATAATAATGACGTCTGACAAGGCTATTTTATTTTTTTCTGGGACGCCTTCCTAAGACGTTCGTAGGAAGGCTTCCTAAGAAGGCGTCCCAGAAAAAAATTAACATAGCCTTGTGGTCATAGGAAGGTGTCCCAGAATAAAATTTAAAAAGCCTTGCCAGACGTAATAATTATTTTGACTACTCATATATATCATTAAAAATACACCAAAAAATTCATGTAGTTGAGAAAAATAAATACATACAAAATGTACATGAACATCCAAAAAAGTGAAAGTTAGTATTAACTCTTTTTGCTTTAAAAATTTACAACTGCATTTAAGTATTGAATGCTTTTTTTTTGTAAATTCATTGAGGTGTAAAAGCGTTGACCGAAGTACTTTTTGTATGAAGCGCGTAAGCGTAAGCGCTTCATTCTAAAAATGTGCAAACGGTCAATGCTTTTGCAACCCTATGAGGTTACAAAAAGAAACATTCAATACTTATAATTACTTTTTTTAGCTAGGATCATGAAAACACGAATTTTATAACTTTTTTATTCAATTCATCTGTGCACTTTATTGTGGGACCACGTGTTATCATGAATGAAAAGTTTTATTGAGTGATGCAATTGCTTGAGGAATAACATGTGATGTGCAGTTAGCCAATCAGAATAAAGTATTATAATGAAACATATATCAAATGTAATTATAACAAAATACATTACGTTGTAAGAGTTATCTCCCCAAACACTGTTTTTCTTGTGGCCACCTCTCCTTCGTAACCGTAAAAGATTTTATTTTACCAAATTGCTCGTTACATATTAAGGATAAGAATATTCGTTTGAACCATAGCTCTATGGGGACTCCATATGAGAGTTATTCCCCCTTTTTCATTTGATTCAAGCGATATGCATTTTCAACTGGTAAACCATAACTGATAGAGACCTAGGGTCTTCATGAGGTCATTGGTACTTAAAATGAAAATGAGGTCAATGTCAAAGGTCAAGGTCATATTATAAATTTTGATTTTGGCTTATTTTCACTTCTTTTCAAATACCATATGACATTTTGACAAATAATTTTACATGTCCTTACTTGTATATTTTGGTTGAAAGGCTGCGCATACAATAAAAGGGAGTTTTTGTCCATCTTACATTTAAAATTATGCGTCAAGTGGTAGTACTCATTAACCAAACATATTAAAGACCTAGGATATTTTGATTCAAGGTCCATGGTTTGTGACCTTGAAATTGAGGTCAAGGTCATAGGTTAATAGGACGTCATAAAGCCATAAGAAACTAACATTTTAAACTGATTTTTCATATTTCAATATAAAAATAGATCTTTTCTAGTGGAAAGACTTCAATTGTTCTCTGAACAATTTGTTTTTAATTTACTTCATATTTTGTGGGAGAAGGGGGTTCAGACTATGTGGTATCAGGTCTGTTTGCGCCCAATACACTTTCGCACCTCGCACGTTCACACCCAAGGTCCGTTCGCACTCTACTCATTCGCGCCCAATTTTAATTCAAATTCAAGTTGAATAATTGGAAAATCATGATTGTTGTTTTAAATTGCTTTGGTGTAAATACTGAATGTATTTATAGCTTGGTATGAGTAAAACATTGAAGATTTTAAAGGAAAACACAAAAGATAATTGTTTTTAAGCCCTTTGATCTGAAACAATAAAATATAGGAACCAAAATATAGCAATCCACTATTATAACCAAAACATGATAAAATTAAACACACAGAAAAAAAATTAGTCAGAATCTCACTTCATTATGAAAGAGGTCAATGAAACAAAGTATAGCAATACACTGACCAAAACATGATTAAGAGTTATTCAACGCTAAATAAAACGTTGACAAAATACCACTTTATTTAGAAAGGATTATTATTATCTTTAACAATACGCTATCCAAAACATGATTAAGATTTATTCAACACAAAAAAAAATGCTGTCTCACTTTATTTTGAGACAATGACAACAATTATACTTATAAGAAAACACTTGCTTACAGAGTTATTAAACACAAAACCAATTAAGATTAGTTACGAACATGTAGGGTGTGAAAGTGAAAGGGGGCGAACATGAGTTGGCGCAAACGTGAATGGGCGCGAACGGACCCGGATTCAGCCTATGTACCAGTGAGAAATATAGAAGCCTTTCTACGGTATTTATTTGTACAATTCAGGTAGTCTTGACCTATTCATTTGTCTTAAAAAAAACCCCAGCCAGTTGGCACCTTCACTTCACACACACACATATACGAATATCAATTATATGCTTACGAGACATGTTGCATTGTTAAACTAATTACGGTATGTGAAAATCAAGACTTGCATAAAAACTATCCCAATATTAGAGACAGTGGCGTCATTTTTCTTCAGAGCTTTCAGCTCTTTGATTTCCTTTTTTTTGTTCAGCCTGAGATTTACAGCAAAAGTAGGCGAGACTCTGGGTTCCGCGGAACCCTTACAAATTTTTTATCTAATTTTTATGTCACTCTGACTGAAATTAAGATAAAGGTGTTTTATGGGAATTGAAACAAAATAAGGATGTTGGCTTGTACAGGAAAATCTTAATATACTGTAACAATAGTTAACTAACAACAGCATGGGAAGGTAGTAATTTCTAGATACTTCTTAAGTTCCCATTGATAAAATTGAGAATGGAAATGGGGAATGTGTCAAAGAGACAACAACCCGACCAAAGAGCAGAAGAACCTCTTTTTGATAACACACATGTATGTTACATTATTGCTAAACTTTAAGGATTTTTTAAATTGTAAATATAATTCTTCATTGATCTAGATTGTCCATGGAATATTAATGTAAAATCATACCTACCAGCTGGTGTAAAACATCTTGTAACCTGTGAGATGCCTGATAACTGTTTTGGATTAGACTGTTGTATCGACGTGAAGTTTACATTACCACCAGCTTTAGGAGGCAGAGTGATAGCATATTCTGTTCCATTCTGGTTCAAGATGAGTCCATGTGACTTCACAATTGATGTTGGATTTGGAACCTGGACCTATAAAAAGACTCTCTTTGAGTATGCTTGGGGTAAGATTTATTCTGTTAGCTTAATTCTTTACCATTGATGTTGGATTTGGAACCTGGACCTATAAAAATGAGTATGCTTGGGGTAAGATTTATTCAGTTAGCTTAATTCTTTACCATTGATGTTGGATTTGGAACCTGGACCTATAAAAAGACTCTCTTTGAGTATGCTTGGGGTAAGATTTATTCAGTTAGCTTAATTCTTTACCATTGATGTTAGATTTGGAACCTGGACCTATAAAAAGACTCTCTTTGAGTATGCTTTGGGTAAGATTTATTCAGTTAGCTTAATTCTTTACCATTGATGTTAGATTTGGAACCTGGACCTATAAAAAGACTCTCTTTGAGTATTCTTGGGGTAAGATTTATTCTATTAGCTTAATTCTTTACCATTGATGTTAGATTTGGAACCTGGACCTATAAAAATGAGTATGCTTGGGGTAAGATTTATTAAGTTAGCTTAATTCTTTACCATTGATGTTAGATTTGGAACCTGGACCTATAAAAAGACTCTCTTTGAGTATGCTTGGGGTAAGATTTGTTCAGTTAGCTTAATTCTTCACCATTGATGTTAGATTTGGAACCTGGACTTATAAAAAGATTCTCTTTGAGTATGCTTGGGGTAAGATTTATTCAGTTAGCTTAATTCTTTACCATTGATGTTAGATTTGGAACCTGGACCTATAAAAAGACTCTCTTTGAGTATGCTTGGGGTAAGATTTATTCTGTTAGCTTAATTCTTTACCATTGATGTTAAGATTTGGAACCTGGACCTATAAAAAGACTCTCTTTGAGTATGCTTGGGGTAAGATTTATTCAGTTAGCTTAATTCTTTACCATTGATGTTAGATTTGGAACCTGGACCTATAAAAAGACTCTCTTTGAGTATGCTTGGGGTAAGATTTATTCTGTTAGCTTATTTCTTTACCATTGATGTTAGATTTGGAACCTGGACCTATAAAAAGACTCTCTTTGAGTATGCTTGGGGTAAGATTTATTCAGTTAGCTTAATTCTTTACCATTGATGTTGGATTTGGAACCTGGACCTATAAAAAGACTCTCTTTGAGTATGCTTGGGGTAAGATTTATTCAGTTAGCTTAATTCTTTACCATTGATGTTAGATTTGGAAACTGGACCTATAAAAAGACTCTCTTTGAGTATGCTTGGGGTAAGATTTATTCTGTTAGCTTATTTCTTTACCATTGATGTTGGATTTGGAACCTGGACCTATAAGAAGACTCTCTTTGAGTATGATTGGGGTAAGATTTATTCTGTTAGCTTAATTCTTTACCATTGATGTTGGATTTGGAACCTGGACCTATAAAAATGAGTATGCTTGGGATAAGATTTATTCTGTTAGCTTAATTCTTTACCATTGATGTTGGATTTGGAACCTGGACCTATAAAAATGAGTATGCTTGGGATAAGATTTATTCTGTTAGCTTAATTCTTTACCATTGATGTTGGATTTGGAACCTGGACCTATAAAAATGAGTATGCTTGGGGTAAGATTTATTCTGTTAGCTTAATTCTTTACCATTGATGTTGAATTTGGAACCTGGACCTATAAGAAGACTCTCTTTGAGTATGCTTGGGGTAAGATTTATTCTGTTAGCTTAATTCTTTACCATTGATGTTGGATTTGGAACCTGGACCTATAAAAATGAGTATGCTTGGGATAAGATTTATTCTGTTAGCCTAATTCTTTACCGTGATATTGAAAATGTTTATGTGTTTACAGTGAAAAAAAATATTACACCTTATAACCAGGGTAAAAACATGTTTAGACTTTTGGCAAGGACATATCTAGACTTAGAGCAAAACAATATCTAGACTTAGGACAAGAACATATCTAGTCTTAGGGCAAGAACATATCTAGACTTAGAGCAAAACCATATCTAGACTTAGGGCAAGAACATATCTAGTCTTAGGACAAGAACATATCTAGTCTTAGGACAAGAACATATCTAGTCTTAGGGCAAGAACATATCTAGTCTTAGGACAAGAACATATCTAGTCTTAGGGCAAGAACATATCTAGTCTTAGGACAAGAACATATCTAGTCTTAGGACAAGAACATATCTAGTCTTAGGGCAAGAACATATCTAAACTCGGGGCAAGAACCATGTTATATTGTGATGGAGCTTGTCCTTCTAGAAATCAATATAATGACCTGTTTGATGTTTTTGTTATGAACTTAGCTTATTATTCCGTCTTTATTCTTTCATATGGAGAAAGTCGTCAGTTTTATTTATTTGTTCTGTATATGTAGATGTATATGAATATTTCATAATATTTCATAGGTACACAGAAAGAACTGACCATTGGTGATGGTGATCCAGCACCCGTTAAAATTTTGTAAGTACTTTGTATAAAGCATGATTGGTAAAAGTATACTATTAAAGTAAATCACAGCATTAAATTTTAGTATTTGTACATTTTGGATACTTTACCTGTAAACAGGTTTTTAAGGTTTGTTCATGACACAGCCCAGACATATTATTTCAAGTTTCATCAGCAATACCCCAGAGCTAAATGAATATTTTTGGGAGAGTTATGCCCGTTGTAAATAAAATGTGGAAAATCAACATTATGAATGCTCTCTCACCTACATTTCTCATGGAAGTTTCATGAACAAACTGTGTGAACTGGTTGCATCAGTAATATCTCAGTTGAGATAGAAAAAATCCATTATATTTTTAGGAAAGTTTGAAATAATAGTGATATTGAAAAAAAAGTATATCAGTGGATGATATTGGCTACTCTGTAGTGATCTTGGTTCATTTTAAACCAACTTATATATTCTTACTATATCTATTGTCAGGTACACTATAAGTAAAATGGGAGGAGGAGAAGGATTCATCATTGATGCTATAGTGTTGATCTGTATTCCATTTGATGACAATGAGCCATTCTGTGCACCCACACCTGATGGATTACACTTACTTAAGAATCAACAAGTTCCGCTCTGTTCCAGAAATATAACCAATATCCTCAGTAGTGAGTAGTCATCGATTTCATAGGGAATGTCATTTATAATCAATTCAAAATCTGTTGTCATTTCTTTTTCAATTATATATACAGTTAAACCTGCTTAAATCACCACATATTTAAAGCAAAACCTTAGTTATAGGACCATTAATTTGAGAACCTCTGTAGTGTGTTAAATATAGATTGAAACTGTATTTAAAGACCACCTGTCTTATGAGACCACTTTTCCCTCCCTTAAGTGGTCTCAAAATACGGGTCTCATTGTATATCTGATTCATTGTGAACTTATTTATCATTATTCCCCACTCTAAAAGTAGGTGCTATATTGAAATCACTAAGTATCTCGGTCTGTTTGTCTGTCCATTCATGCAACAAATATTTGTGTAACCCTTTTTTAAGAAGCATATAAACAGAATGACACCATATTTGGTCTACAGCTTGATGAGTTGTAATGTGTGATCAATTTCTAGATCTGTCAAATGTATTTTTCCTGTTTGAATATTTAAAAGTAGTGAATGAACTAAAAAAAAACAAAAATCATCCCAATTTTGTCAGAGTTGATATACCAACAGTTTTATCTCTTAATTGATCCACAAAATAGTGAAATACTTTAAGAAATTAACTTTTTGAGTTTAATAATCATCTCAAGATATGTTAAATTCCATCATTTTTTCACATTTCTTTTTTCAGACGTTTCTTTCTCTCAATTGGCAAAGGACGTTGGATATGAAGCAGGACAACAGCTGGCCCAGGGAGCAGTACAATATCTTCTAGAACAGGTGGGGCTGACCGATTTCTTCAAAACCAAATGTGATCGTAAACGTGGTATTTATGATCCCAGTGTAGTGGGATGGAATAATAGTAAGTTAAATCAGTTTATTTATAAATAGAAAAATAAGAAGATCATGTGTTATGATTGCCAACTGAGACAACTCTCTACCAGAGACCAAATGGCATAGAAGTTAGCAACTTTTTATGAATTAATTAATAGTTATTTTGCATTTGTCTTTTTATGAATAATTTAATAGTTATTTTGCATATTTTTTAAATGCATTTCATATGCTATATTGATGTTTTTTTGTTTTTTTATTTGATTCGGAGAATCTGCCTTTGCAAATTTTAAAGAAATGAAGGAAAACAAAAGATATACAATTTAAAATTTCTGTGAAGTACATGGCAAGTGTACAAATTTTCGTTAGCTTTATAACATGAACAACTAATTTTGAAAAATACCTTTATTTAGAGTAGTACCTGCATTCCTTTACAGATTGTCTATTTAGTATTTTCAATCTTCCTGATAATTATGATCCAATTTTTTTTCCCAATGTTAAGAAAAAGCATATTGGTAAATGGCTCCTGAAAGTTAAAAAAAAAATGTTGGTAAAACTTATTTTGGTATCCACAGCACCTCTTATACAGTTCATATTATTGGAATCTTGAGGATTTTGGTTAGTTTCATATTCCAAAATTAAAATAATGTATGTCATTTGTTGAATTTCCTTATTCCAGTGCTTGGCAGGAAGTGGTATTCTGGTTTACCTCTGTCTGTCTGTCTGTCTGTCTGTCCCATGAAACATTACCAGTCTTGGAAGGAAGGGGTATTCTGGTTTACCTATGTCCGTCTGTCTGTCCCATAAAACATTACCAGTCTTGGAAGGAAGGGGTGTTCTGGTTTACCTCTGTCCGTCAGTCTGTCCCATGAAACATTACCAGTCTTGGAAGGAAGGGGTATTTTGATTTACCTCTGTCCGTCCGTCTGTCCCATGAAACATTACCAGTCTTGGAAGGAAGGGGTATTCTGATTTTCCTCTGTCCGTCCGTCTGTCCCATGAAACATTACCAGTCTTGGAAGGAAGGGGTATTCTGGTTTACCTCTGTCCGTCTGTCTGTCCCATGAAACATAGAAGGAGTACCAATCTTTTTTGACAACTAGATTTTTAACCAAAAACAATGATTTGCTGTACGCTTTTAAATATATTACCCACAATGCTCCAGATTCTGTAATGGAGATTTAGGTTTGACCTTTTGATGGATGTTATTTATAATTGTTTCACTATTTCTTTACAGTGTGTCCATTAAGTATTTCCAAACTTCCTGAAATTGATGGTCCAATGACATGTATGATTACTGAAACCTGTAGTGGCATAGATTGTTGTGCTGAGGTACCATTCATTGGGCTGACCATTCACCCATATTTTCTGATCAACACATGTGAATATAGTATATCATTTGGTATCAACAATATGGGCGTGAATCTGTCATTGTTCGAAGGTGGAATTGACAGTTATGAATGGGGTATGTATCTGCAAGATGAATTACTTAATAACCTTCATTATATTTTGGATTTTTCTTTTACCCATGAAAACTAAGTGTTATTGAATTCTACAGTTTTTAAGAATTTGTTTTCACGAATAAAAGTTTGATTTCATTATAGTTTATTGAAATACTGCACATTTGTACCCCAATGAAGGCATACATAAATCAACAAAATACAATACATCATAAAAAACAATAAAAGAACAAACATTATACTAGTAATTGCTTTGATATTTTTACTTAATTTGAATCCTTAAAACTTAATTAAAATCATGATCAGTAGGCCTTTTATAAATTTCATGAACTTTTTTCTGTTTTCTTGTATTTATATTATACTATATTATAAATTGCTGATATTTACTTTCAGGAAAACCTTGGGTGCTAAATATAGAAGACATTGTCAAGATAACGTAAGTTTTGCAAGGACTGTATATATATATATATAACTTTATTTTGTGCATTTTCTAAGACATTTAGGTTTTCATGAGGTTTATATCCTGCATAGAATATTGAATTATACAGTCCAATGCAATAATAAGACCAACAGTTATATCTTGTAAATTTTCTCTACCTATCCTTCGTAAGTCAAGATCACCAAAACTTGCAATGATTACCATTATTCCAATAAAGGTGCTTTCTTTTTAAAAGCATTTAAGTTGTTGAATGGTATTTATCATTAATGGATCTATTTGGTTTTCAATTTTGTTTTAAATGTACAAATGATATTAAAAATTGATCAAAACAAAGTTATTGAACGTTACCACCTTGTGCACTACGATTGTCCTGCTATGATAATATAAATTTATAGTGTGTAAAAACTGTGTATAAGTTTTTGAGGTAGGTTATATTTTATTTTCAATTATATTGTATTGATTTAGCATTTGTGAATCCTAAGCAATTCAAAATGGCTGCCCAAGACATGTAAATTGTGGATTTAATGGTAAATTTTAGCCAATGAATTAAGTTGATACATAATATTGTAAAAAAATATAAGTTTAACAAGAATTCAATGACTTTTTTACAGACTTATAATGAAGAAACCACCTAATGAGAAGAAATTTATTGTGGATTTAACGGCCAGTGTATGTTTTGATGAAAGCCAACCAGACCAATGTTTGACCTTTCCAATGATGGTTGGAAGTGAAATTCCTCAGCCATTCTGTGACATGACAGCTACAATGAGTTTGTCAAGTAAGTCACAGAATAGTTATATAAAAAAGAAGATGTGGTATGATTGCCAATGAGACAACTATTAGGTCATTTGTTTAAGTTTCTGTGTAATGATTTGTGTTTTTATAACTTCCCTGAATACATTGGGAGCATGAAATGTTACCTCTTGGCATAGTTAATTTGTGACAGTATATCACATGATTTACATCCACTTATTTTAGAATACTGATTATACATCTCTATGAATAACTGAGATCTTACTTTTAGATACTTTATTAAATTATGTTGCATATATGTTGTTTGAAATACATTTAAAATTTTTCTTTTTTTTCATTTAGTATATTGAAAAAAATAGAAGGAAACATTGATTTTTTTTTGCAGATTTCTCAGCCATTGACTGGGGAGCGCAGTTAGGACTTAACCTGACAGACTTCACTGGAATTTTAGCGAAGAATGTAGCCCAACTATTGCTACAACAGCTTGGCCTAGATGAGTTGATGGATGTACCGGGATGCTCTCGTAATGCTGATCAATATCAACCTTCAGTATATGGATGGAAAAACAGTAAGTCTAGTTACAGATACTTATTTTTACTTAAATTTTGAAACATTATGTAAAGCCATTAATATTTACAGAGAAGCAAATTTCTCCAATTTGTTTTGCAAGTTTAACTCAGAAATTTAGACTTTTTTAGAAACTTGTTTTTTTGTTATACACAGTTATTTTTCCTTTGTATGAAAATTTACAAACACACATTATATTATACAGGTAATGAAAAAAAAAAAATTCTTCAAAAACTTTAAATGAATTTAAAAACAATAAAATAAAGGTTAATATAATCATTTCTTGTGACGAAATAAATAAAAATATTTGATTTTTTAGCCTGTCCCTTGGACATAATCAGTCCTCCTAACATAACAGTACCTATGAACTGTTATATACCAGACTATTGTACTGGACTGGATTGTTGCTTCCACTACGACTACCTGGATATCTCGTTACATGCTTACCTGTATATTGATACCTGTAGTTACATCATCCGAGGTGGAATCGAGAAACTTACCTTTGAATATAAAATCTTAGATTTTGGTGATTTGTGGGGTAAGTTACTGCAGTAAATTATATTTAAAGTTTGATAAAATATAAACTTGTCAATTTATCATTTGTCATTTAAAATGAGTTGCAGAAAAAAATTAAATATTAGCTAGCAATTTATTTTGTGTGATATGAACTAAGATTATGAAATAAAATTATGAACTCGTAAAATTCTGATCTTCTGTCAAAGGTAATTATAATTTTACATTATTTTTATGAGTGGTCAAATATTAATCTTATTTTCAATACATAACCAGCTTTTTCTTACTATAATAGGCAAAGAAATTGTTGTTCCACTGCAGAATGTGATCAAAATAAGGTAAGTAGTCAGATTTTATTTTACGTCATAGAAAAATTTTATAATTTGAAAAACAGATGTTCGGTTGACAACAGCACATGTTAACCATAAAATACATATAAAGATCACTATATATTCTAATGGGTAAGCCCCCAAACAGTGAAAAAATGACCCTGAATATAGACATCTTGTGAAAAATTCAAAGACAACAAACACATTGGCAAGATTTATGATGTAGAAAAATTACATCAAAATCTGATGAAGTTCACCCTTCTCTATTATCCTATTCAGTGGAAGAACAAAAGCTTGTTGGAAAAACTATAATTTGGTTAAACAGAGATAAATGGGCTCAAATATTTAAATGAAATACAGTTATCTCCCTTCACTGAAAATAGTAAACAAGGTTCTCGTAATTGTAAGCTGGATATATGACTCTAAATGAGAAGAGTACTCTGATCACATACATGATGGAATTGAAGCCATGACATTTCCCATTTGTCCAATCAGAATTGATTTTAGAATACTTTGATGACACATGTCAAGAACAAATATTTATAAGAACATCCATAAAAAAAACTCACAAGATATGTTTCAACTAATTTAGAATAATGCAATATAGAAAAAAAAATGAAAATGAAAAAAAAAAACAAAACAAAACAGTAAGACTTAAATAAGTGGATACTTAACATGATATTTTATGAAAATACAATGCATACTTCCTTTATAAGATATTAAAACATTCTATTGATAGATTTACGATTGACCAACTGTTGTTTGAGAAGAAGTTAATCGTGGATATGTCCATGTCTATTTGTTTGGATGTGAACACAGAGTGCCAATTCAACTTTGACATCTTGATACAACAGAAATTTCCACAACCGCTTTGTGATCTGGACATGGGTGGATGGACAGGCGATACAAGTATGTCTATTATTTTCGATATAATTTCCCATAATACACATATACACAGGATATATTTACCATACAAAAAGTTGGAACAACTGTTGTATAATTTTGTGGTAGATATGTCACATGGAGCTATGTATGAAAATTGTGCCAGTAAAACGTTCCTTACAATACAAGCTAACACCTGAGACAATGTAAACAATGCAAAGACCCTAGCAAAAACTTTCTTTTTCTTTCTTTTTAAAATTGAAGATGATGCTATAAATAAAGAGAGATATGAGGTATTCATCAATGAGACAAAAATCTAAGAGCATACAAAAGGGATGATTTATTATGCCCAATTTATGGGCATTATGTTTTCTGGTCTGTGCGCCCGCGCGTCTGTCCGTCCGTTCGTTCGTCTGTCTGTCCCGCTTCAGGTTAAAGTTTTGGTCAAGGTAGTTTTTGATGAAGTTGAAGTCCAATCAACTTGAAACTTAGTACACATGTTCCTTATGATATGATCTTTCTAATTTTAATGCCAAATTAAAGTTTTTATCCCATTTTCACGGTCCACTGAACATAGAAAATGATAGTGCAGATGGGGCATCCGTGTACTATGGACACATTCTTTTTTTATTTTGTAGTTGAGAACAATATTGTGAAATATGTAGACAGTATCAGCTTAAGTTTTATGGCTTGTTGATGCATCTTTTACAGTCGAGCATGGTTTTTCTTTAAAAATTATATATAGCTATGACCAAATTAGGATCTCCGGGCATCGTAATTTATATTTCTACCAACTGAGCAAAAGAAGTACTCAATCTGGGTAGTTGATGGATCTCTTAAGGTCAAGGACAATGTCAGTAGAAAATGTGTTTACAGTAGATAATTGTTTTTGTATGTTTACCCACACAGACTACATGTTTTGAAATATTTTTAAGAATTCAAAACTTATTTATTTTAATTTTAGATTCTCTTGTTGATTGGGTTAAGGACAAAGGATTAGAAGCTGGACAGTCCTTGTCCACGGCTCTGGCCAACAAATTATTTGATGATTTTGGACTGACCCAGTTCTTGTACAACCCTTCTTGTGACAGGTTTGATGGAATTTACTCTGGTGCAGTTGATGGTTGGAAGGCTGATGGTAAGATCTTGAAAAAAAATTATGTTTTTACTTGATATATTGAATCTTACTTTGTAAAAAATCTCTTTGATTCAAACAAAAAATTCTCTGAAATTGCTTGATTTCTTGATGACAACATATTTGTAACGTTTGTAGGACATTTTTTTCAACAAAAAATCAGCATTTTAAATGGAACCAATGTGCCCCTCTTCTTGCCGACTTGTTACTTTATTCCTATGAAGCTGACTTCATACAGGAACTTCTTAGGAAGAAAGAAAAGAAGTTAGCAGTATCCTTTAACTTTCCTTTCGGATATATAGATTATGTTTTCTCACTTTAGATACAATGTAGTCTTAGAATCTTATTAATAAATGTCACTTAGTAAACATATCAGTCTCTACAAGAAAATAACTTTCATAACAAAAAGCAAAGCCAATATTGTTATCTAAAAACATGTTACCACAAAAATATTTGGTCTTCTTGTTTAAACAAAAATGTTATAGACATTGAAAATTTTTAAAAAGCTTAACCTGTATTTATTTGTGAAATTAAGTTACAAGTAGAAATAAGAAGATGTGGTATGAGTGCTAATGAGACAACTCTCCTCCAAGTCACAATGTGTAAAAAATAAACAATAATAGGTCTAAATACAGCCTTCAACACAGAGCCTTGGCTCACACCAAACAGCAAGCAAAATGACTATTGTAAAACAATTCAATCAGGAAACCAACATTCTAATCTATATTAAAAACTTTGAATTGAGAAACACCATTACAAGTGTTCATTTTAACTACATCTGTAATAATTTCAGCCACACATCACATGATATTATTTTATTTATAGCTTGTCCAAAATCTGCTGATATGACTTTACCAAAGATCAGAGGAACAGTCAGTTGTTATGTACCAGACTATTGTACGGGTATTGACTGTTGTGTGGATGTAGGAAAGATCGGCAAATCGTTCCGTATTTATGCCTTTTTAGATGCATGTAACTGGAAGCTGAGTATTGGTATCGAGAAACGAGCCTTTAATTTCACCATTATAGATTATAAATGGGGTATGTATGTTCAAAAATTAAATAATTTAATTGTTTGCTAGCCAAGATTGAATAGCAGTATATCTGATTCATTACTTCACAGAAGAATCAATCAATTCATATCCATTTTTTATGTTGAGGAATCGTCATATAAGGAACTTCAAAATATTGTGGTATAAATTTGGAAAATAGTATTGTAAATATAGCAGTGGATATGCTATACTTATTGAGACTTTGAACATTAGTATTGTAAATATAGCAGCGGATATGCTATACTTATTGAGACTTTGAACATTAGTATTGTAAATATAGCAGTGGATATGCTATACTTATTGAGACTTTGAACATTAGTATTGTAAATATAGCAGTGGATATGCTATACTTATTGAGACTTTGAACATTAGTATTGTAAATATAGCAGTGGATATGCTATACTTATTGAGACTTTGAACATTAGTATTGTAAATATAGCAGTGGATATGCTATACTTATTGAGACTTTGAACATTAGTATTGTAAATATAGTAGTGGATATGCTATACTTATTGAGACTTTGAACATTAGTATTGTAAATATAGCAGTGGATATGCTATACTTATTGAGACTTTGAACATTAGTATTGTAAATATAGCAGTGGATATGCTATACTTATTGAGACTTTGAACATTAGAGATGTATGTAATAAATGTAATAATTATTTTAAAAAAATCAAATTTCCTTACTCTTCCTTAAAAAATAGTATTTAAAACTTTTTCAACTAAAAGTTACAAGGTGAGGTAAGTTTCGATTTAATATTTATATTTGAGCCTCGTTAACTATATTTTGCAACTTTGTGATGCCACAAGACAGGGTCATATTTATAGAGACTTTATTAATTTATTAATTTCATGTATGTTTTTCAGGTGAGAAGAAGACCATGTCAATTTTACAAGTTCTTAAAATGGAGTAAGTACACTTTATGATCCATGTTCAGATCAATAGCTGTTTGCATTTAGAAATTTAAACCTTGTGTTATAATATTCTATTATGATTAGTGCATTGTTATCAGTAAGAGTTAAATAATAAACTTTATACTTTGCAGGTACACAATTCATGACTTGCAGGCTGAGAAGAAATACATGTTAAATATGAACTTAAGTGTTTGTTTTGAGAAGAGTGGACCATGTCTGGTTTCTGTACCAGTATTTGAAAACACCAAACTCCCTAAACTGGGATGTGATTGGACACATACAAGTCTTGGTGAGATATAAGTTAATGTCTTTCATTCATAAGAATTAACAAGAATAGATTAATAGGTTAACCCTTTCAACGCTATACACGGCATATGCCGCGATGACGTACGTCGTCCGCCACTGCTATGTGTTTATTACATTTAATTCGTGTGGGAAATATGATTTGATCAATCGTTAAGAGACGTAGAAAAAGAGGGGGAAACGGAGGTTTACTGAAATTTTTTAGGAGGGAGTCAATTATTTGTGCCATGATTATATAATACGTTGTGTATGTTGCAAAACGCTACGGAATTGATCAACTGGTGTCTTCTATATTATATGGCAGATAAAACAACAAAATAAAGGACGACCAAAAGTAGTTTTTATTCAAAATTCAACACAAATGTAATAAATTACACCTTTTACCTGTTAAGGAGGCTCAAGGGTATAAAAATTTCAGAAAAAAATTAAACTTTTGTTTTTTATTACAAATTTTATTTATTACCTTTTGTAGTTGTTACTTTATCATATGCTACAAAAACATTCAGAACAATTAATTCGTGTTGGCTTAAAATGACTTTTAAAATGTAAACATCATTGAAAAAGTTCCAAATTATCTCCCTTTGGTGGAAAAATGCCATTTTTTGGCTTTAAAATTGAAATATCTCTTTTAAATCATCGGTGACCTATATTTTTTAATATAATTTCGATATATGCTGTACTTAAACTAAATTATTGTAAAATTTGAGCGATTTCTGTAATAAATTTCTTTTTTTATTTCGATATTACATTTATTTCTCCTATTAGTTCAACAGAAAAAAAACACTTTTACAAAGATTTATGCTTCTTTCGAAGGCAGATTGTGAGCGCAAATGAACGGTGATCCCATTTTTTTATTTTATTTTTCTATTAACTATAAGATAAAGTTCATTTATAGAAAAATATAGAGAAATCCTATATAAATGATTTAGACCCGCGAACCCCCTTAATTACCTGAATATGCAGGTAACCTGTTAAAAATTTTACTGAAATAATTGCCTTACATTACAGGTCATGCTCTCATGAGTATTTTTCATGCAATAACTGTCTCTGTATCTCTTATAATAAAAAAGATACAGCAGTCTGAAAAGGAATATACTGTTCTAATGAATGAACACAAAAAATATGCAGCAGCAGCAGCCACAATTTTATTTTTTTGTGTAGCGTTGAAAGGGTTAAGAGGCTAAATTTAAAAAAAAAATTATATAAAAAATTGTTTTTCTCAACTTTTATTTCTTATTCTGACCTCTTATTTTTCTTTGAATACACATGAGATGTTTTGTACAAAATTAGGTTTTCTAATGTTTTTAATTTCTAATCTGTTGGTAGGGGTTTTTCTAATTTAGCAGATACAAAAAAGACATTCATTGTCAAAAAGTACACTGTGGACTGGTAAAACTATTTTGTGTTCCTTGTGTAAATAAACTCATCATAGATACCAGGACTAAATTTTATATATACGCCAGACGCACGTTTCGTCTAATTATCTTACAAAAACTCATTACAATGATAAGGTGTTGATATGAGATGTCAGATATTCTATGTTAAATTTGTTCACAACTTTTCTAGACTCAACAACTTGCTTGACATATAGTATAGAGACTTTTTGTTATTGTTGAAGACCATATGTTAACCTCTAGATGTATTGATTTGTTTGTGTTGTTGGGTTCCTATTTCATAGATGTAATCACCACAACTCCTTTGTATAATTTTTCATAAAACAATTCATAAAAATCCTGTTTCAAATGAAAGTAAATGTTTTAATTATTTTACAATTTTTCAGATTTCTCATTAAGTGACTTTAAAGCTCAGAATAGTATTACTGGAGCTGTTAAGGGCCTAGTTCGTGACAAAATGCTGGAAGCTCTGGGACTGACGCCATATCTTAAGGATCCGTCTTGTAGCAGAACAGCAGCGCCATTTGCTGGATCTGTCAATGGATGGACTAACAGTATGTACATTTTTAATATTATTTGATGCAAACAAAATGAAATATACTTATAAAAGAGAGATAGACAATACTAAGAGACATTCAAAGCCAAAACTCTTAAGAAAAACTGATATAACCATGGCAAATAATGAAAAACAACAGAAAGAGAAACACAACAGTCTACAGTTGAAAACTGAAAGACTGTCAGAACAAAATGAACCCCACCAAAAACTGGGGGTGATCTTAAAACTGTCGTTCCGAATTGATAGCAGAAATTTTAGATGCCACATGAAAAGAGAATTTGCTTGATAAAAGTGGTAAGTTTGCCTTACAACAGGCTACCTATGGATTTCTTAAGAAGTTAGTAGCATGTGTTCATGCTGAGAGGATGACACCTTTCACTTCACACAGCATTCACAAATGTTTCATAATATAAAAGGCAAAGCTAACCTACTAATTTTTTTCTCAACAATTATGGATACTAAATCTTCCTTTTTATTTATCCGTATTACAGTATAATATCTGATCCAAAAGAAATAATAGGTTTATAGGGGTTTTTACATGTTATTTTTGTCTCTTTGTCAATACAAATACAATCATTAGTTGTATTATATTTTATTTTCAGAGTGCAATTTGACCTTGCCAATACAGTTACAAGCAATAAGTTCCCATATACCACTGACTTGTAGCATCATGGACACCTGTACTGGTGTTACATGCTGTTTAGATGTAGCTGACTTTGATCTGGCTGTTAACTTTTACATCAGTTTGGATGCTTGTAATTACCAGTTTTCAGTTGGAATAGAGAATTTACCATACAATAAGAAATTGTTGGACTATGATTTTGGAACAGAGGAAATTATAAGTCTGTCAGATGTTGTTCGCTTGAGGTGAGTTTTTTTATTTTAATAAATTTGTAGTTTACATTGTTTTACAGTGAAAAAGATTTGATTTTTTACTTTATACGTAAATTTATCTTAGGGCATATTTCTTTAGAAAAAAAAACACCATGTGACTTTAGAGTTTTAAATAAATATTATTTAAGGTGGTGGCATGTATGTACGAGTCATTTGATTAACTCTTACTCTTATGTTCTTTCATTGTGTTAGTTTTGTCAGCACTGGGTTGATGCCTCTGCTGTCCCAGAGGGTATCATCAGCTCAGTACCCAAGTACTGACATGATTTATAACAAACCTTTCTAAAATTGTCCGTTAATAAATTTTGAAATTAATGAGAAACTAAGGTTTTAACTCCCTCAGGCAAAGTTGACTTTAGATGGATTTGACTAATTTTTTAGGTCCTTTTTGGTAATATAGCTCTTTAAGTGTTTTAGTTCTTTATACATCACTGGCTTTCAAATAATCCGCTTTGAGGGTTTCTGATGAAAGTAAAACCTATAAAATTGCTTCGGACGCTTGAAATTTTTAACGTGTTGTTTTCATTTTTTATTTGCAAATTATTGATATCCTTTACTTGCAGGTTTACAATTGATGATCTGAAGACAGAGAAGATGTTTCTGTTGAACACTGGAGTATCATTATGTGTAGACAATAAACAGGCATGCCTTTATACAGTGGAGATTATGAAAGATATACTGCTGCCAAAACCTTTGTGTAATCTAGAGACTAAAATCTCTTTAGCCAGTAAGTAAATCAGTTGACAATATGTTTGCTCTATATGACCAAATACAAAAGAAGATGTTTGCTACAGTCTGCATACAATTCTATAGAAAATGTATACTTTGTTTAACATTTAAATGTTTACCTTACCTGTAACAATGAAATCTAGGAAAACTGGTACCCTACAAATAGTGAGGAATCCACGGTATACAGTTTGGTAATTTACATGTATTAGAACTTTAATATATAAATATTTATTATGACCTTGCATGTGAAAAACATTTATTTTGGTATAACTTTCATGAAGAAATCAAAATATTATTCAGTCTGCTCACTTCACCATTTTGATAAATAATTAATATTCTTTTTCAGACATCTCCGCAACTGACTTCTTGAAAGATCAAGTAGACCAAGCTCTTGATGCTATGCCAGAATATGTCTCTGATCTGTTCATAGAAGCGACGGGAATCAAACAGTACATGGAAGATCCATCCTGTAGCAGGAGTAGTCCCCCTTACTCTCCATCAACAGATGGCTGGAATAAAGGTAAGTACTTTTTAGGCAGAAGATCCATCCTGTAGCAGGAGTAGTCCCCCTTACTTTCCGTCAACAGATAGATGGCTGGAATAAAGGTAAGTACTTTTTAGGCAGAAGATCCATCCTGTAGCAGGAGTAGTGTCCCTTACTCTCCATCAACAGATGGCTGGAATAAAGGTAAGTTCTTTTTAGGCAGAAGATCCATCCTGTAGCAGGAGTAGTGTCCCTTACTCTCCATCAAAAAATGGCTGGAATAAGATTGATTAAAGATTGATTAAATATTGTACCTTGATAGAAAACAAGCTGTTTTTGTACCTTGATAGAGGTTGAAATAACATGTTTTTTTTACTCAAAAGGAATAAAGCTTCAAGTTAAATCTTTAAAAATGTTATATGCTTTTCTGGCCCTTTAACGAGGGGACTATTTTGCTATTATAGTGGACGAAAATGGGTATAGTGTATAAAACAAAATCCCTACAAACATGACAATATCTAAAGCAAAGAAACATTGCCCTTATTTCTGTTCTTCATTTTTCATGTCAAGACAGGACTATATAAATAAATGAGAGAAATTCCACAAAGTTTTTCCCATGACAAGGTCGGTAGGAAGGATTGTTTTGAAAATTATTTCAGCCACCAGATTAATATTAGGCAGTGAATTGTCCAAAAGTGGTGAGGGATGTCCTTTTCCAAATATTGTAGATATGTGGTAAAATTGGACACGTATAGAACAGGTTATAATTTATATGTAAATATTTGTCTTATACAATTTTGCCTTTTTTCCAGAATGTCCATTAGACATAACACTACCAGAGATACCTAACAACATCCCTGTTACATGCCACATACCAGATTATTGCACAGGTGTAGAATGTTGCGTTGAAATTGAGTTTATAAAGAAGTCCTTTCACTTCTACATACTGTTAGATGGATGTCAGTACCGAATCAAGGCTGGAATAGATCATTTTGGGGTTGATGAAGCCTTCTTTTCATTTGATAGTGGTATGTGTTTTGCCTTATTAGGGCTCAGCATGGATGATGCAGGAGCTCTATAGTTTTCATTTTTTTTAATGCAAAAAATCCCAAAATATGTGTAAAATTTTTTGGATGAATTCTCCCCTTGAATAATAATTTTTCCATAAGAAATTACCTGACATGACACCAAAGAAGATGCCATCTTGGTTGTACAATTTTCATTATTCTGCTTTCACATTGTATCAAATTATAAGTGCTTTGATTCATTCACAGAACATTCAAAATGTCCAACATCACAATTTGTACAATTGAAAAGGTACCAGAACCAGGAAAGAAGAATTTCCAGATTTTGACGATTAAAAAAATAAAAGAAAATTTCACACAGCATGCATTTGTAACATGCAGGTGTGCTTGAGTGACCTATAATTTATTATTTTTACCTCACTTATGATAATTTATATGTGAATGTTATGGCATTTTCAATTTTCAGGTATGGTGAAAAACCTTAAGTTGGGCAACATCATGTTTTTAGAGTGAGTATTATAGATTTAAGTATTTCAAATGGCTGATTAAATCCACTATATATTATTTTAGTAATACCATGAATGACTCATATCGTCGCTGTTATGCAAAAACCTCGTATCTCAATTTTTTGCGGAAATCTTTTTATCGAAGATTTAGAATTAAATATCTATGTTCCACTGTATGCGAGAATATCTGATCTTCTAACCAATCATTAACCCGAATTCTGACATGTGACGAAAAAGTGTAGTCGGATTGGTGAGACATTTTGTTGTGCGATAATATCGTATCTCAAAAGAAAAACACTTTTCACGGCAGCTGACATTATTACAGGTACGGTTTTATCAATTTTAGGTTCTCAAAGCTAATATATTAGCTTAAAAATAATGAAAATACAATATAGGTGCAGACATTTTTGCTCGTCTTGGTAATTGATTGGTTAGAAGATCAGATATTTTCGCATACAGCGGAACATGCATATTAAATTCTAAATAATCGATAACAAGATTTCAGTTTTTACTGCCTGGTGTAAAATTATCAAAACCTGAGATACGAGGTTTTTGCATAACAGCGACGATATGGATGTTACAAAATTAATCCTACATGTGTTAATTTTCATAGTTTTTTGCTTGTTTTCGATTCTATTTATTGCAAAGAAAATGAAAACTTTCCCCAGAGTCAGTTGGGGTTAACCTATCCATTTAAATTTTGCAAACTGTACTGGAAAAAACATTTACATTGTACTTTACTCAGGTCAATCTTAGATTATGCTTGTTGACCATGATAACTACATGATTCTCTGTTTACTTTCAAATTTCTTAGTCATTTTATACTTGTAGTGCTGTTTGTTTTCACTGGTAGCTATATGATTTTATTTTGTTTATAAATGAAGTTTTATGATTTTTTCTGTTGACAAGAAAAACAATTGTTGTTTTTGCTATTCTGTTTCTGTATGTTTCTGTAATTTTATTTTAACAATTCTCTTTCAGTTTTATGGTTATTGATTTACAAGCAGAGAAGAAGTTCATTGTTAGTATGAATGCCAGTGTTTGTTTAGAAGAAGGAGAAGCGTGCGACATAACCCTAGAAATTGTTAAGGACCTATATCTTCCAAAAATTGCTTGCGACTGGAGCATCAGTTTTAATAATTTCTCAGCCTCAGATTTCTTGGCGGAGCAAGGACTTTCTCTCCAAAGCCAATTGACAGATATTGCAGTTAAGCAGATTTTAGAGAAACTTGGTATAGCTGAATACCTACAAGATCCACAGTGTGATATAACCAGTCAAATGTACCAATCTCAGCCAACAGATTCTGTTGGTTGGAGAGATGGTAAGTTTATTTATATGTTTTGCCGTGTTCAAAAGGTGGTTATTATAAGAAATAACTGTGGTTGTGGGTTAATCATACAAACATTGAGAGTTCCAGATGAGCTTTCAAAGGAGAAGTTTCAAAAATAGTAAAAATTATTCAATCCTTTCCAAATTATGTAAATTTAATTGATAAATGAACAATATATATTATACGAAATTTGGGGGATAAAAAGTGGTGCGGATTATACACAAATGCCGACTATACACAGCTGAAAACAGTAGTCTGATCATTCTTGTGTAGAAATGTCATTTTTCTACAATGTTAGCAGTTACATGTGTAGTATTTAGTAAATTAGATATGAGCAATTGTTTTGCCAACATTTGAGCAATGTTATTTGATATATAAACACTACTTTCCTCATTTCAGAATGTCCCGAAGGATTAGGTAATCTAACAGCACTGACTCCATTATCTATAGCCACACCTAAGGGATATGTTGCATCACGTTGCACTTACATGGACTTCTGCTTATATATACCACTACTGAGGAAGTCATTGCATGCTTACTTTGACCTCAATATGTGTGAAAGGTCATTCAAGATTGGTATAGAAAAGCTTGTTATTGATTTGGACTTTCTGACCTACGCCTGGGGTAAGTTTAAACATTACAAATGTCAAGTTTAAGAAGTCTTGCGTTATTATCTACTTGTACAATTTAAAATGGAAACAATACTCTTCATTTGTTTGTTGTTGTATGACAAAGTTATTTTTATTCTGTAGTTTTATTTATAACATGCTAATGAAACAAATAATAAAAATTTAGAAAAATCTTATTTTACAGGACAGAAAGATACTAAAGATTTGTTAGATGCCTATATATTAGAGTAAGTTTTACACATTGATAATAATTGATGTCCTAAAAATAATTGTTTTTGGGTTGAGCTGCTATATAAAAAAAATAATTGTTTTTGGGTTGAGCTGCTATATAAAAATAATAAGGAACAGCTGTATTTTTGTTAAAGACAACTCTAAGATTTATGTCCAATTTTGAAAAAAATTCTGTAGTTTTGGTTTTATAAAAAGTCTTTCCAACCTAACACATCTAAACATCTAAATATAGGTAAAATAAATTATGTAGGTACAAAATATCTCATTGTGGTTAAATAGTACACATACAAGTGCTGCAAAAAGCCCTGAATTAAACAAGAGAAGCAAAAAGAAGTGAACAGAAAGAAGTTTAATATTTTATCGTTTTTTTCCTAGAATTGTGATATTGGGAATTTGTTTTTTACAGTTTTCTTGTTGACTACAATGAATTGGATGAGTATTTCCGTGTAGACCTGAACATGAGTATGTACTTAGACAGAGGTCAACAGTATGTTACCTTTGAACTTTTCAAGAAACAGGTTCTACCAATTCCTGTATGTGACTATGATACAAGTTATGGAGTACCAGGTAATTCTTACGAGATTTTAAAATCTATAGATGAGGAATGATAAAACTATTTACCGTTCAGTAGATCTATATTTCTAAATGTATCAACAAATAAAATGGCATGTATTTAGAGGTGATTGAGGACAGTTTCACAGTTTTTCAATGTACAGTTTAAATGAAAATGTGTTTTCTTTCATTTATACCTATCAATATAGATTAAACTATCTAACCTTCTTCCTGATTGTTCTAAGGGATAAGACAGTTAATTTTTTGGAAGATCATATTTGCTAGAATAATCTGAGTGAGATGAGTGAAAAAGAGTTGTATGAAAGTGTGAATGAAGGTGTTCAAATTTGTCTGAAAGGACCCAGCTGTGATTAGGAAATAAAGAATTTGATTTTTTGAATTTTTGAAATTTGAATTTTATAGTTACTTATATTATTTCTCTTACCATTTTGGATTAGAATACAAATTGAAATTCTTGTTAAATGATACGATAATATTCCAAGAAACAATAATCTACATACTTGTTTTAGGTTTCAACTTAAATAGTTGGTATAATTATCATAACATACCACAAGGGTCACAACTGAACCCTGCTAAGGCATCAAGCTTACTGGAATTCCTGAAAATCGGTGAAATGATGTCTCCCACACAGTGTCAACCATCAGGAATGAACTACAGTCCATCAGTTGGTGGATGGAAAAATGGTAAAAATGATTTCTCCCTGTATTTGTTTGATATATGTATAGTTGAAATAAAAAAGTCGGAAGATACAAAGGGAATAATCAAAACCATAAATAAAAATAATGACCAAATAACAAAAGATAAAAAACAACATCCTACAAAGAAAACAAAGATTTGTTAGCATAAACCCCAAAATGGTGGGTGAACTCTGGTGCGCTTGATGAGTAGGCAGTTCCTGCACCACAAGTGGCACCCATCTCTTATGAACTATGTTTAAAAGGTAAACAAAATAACAGTTTATAATAAAATAGAAAATCTGTTTAGTATGTATTTCTTCATGCAGTTTAGTTTAAACATATTTATTTATAGTGGATTGGGAAACAAGTTTTGCAACTTATATTAATCCCTTTCTCATGCAGTGCATTGCATGGGAAAGAACCTTAATTTCATGTCAGAGTTTAAGCATAATATAAGCATTGCAATTTCAGTTTGCAAATTGAAATGAAAAAAGAAAAATAAACATGAAAGCTTTATAACATATATATTAATATATTCATGATTTTGAATATTTTTACAGTGTGTTCACTTGATGTTCCCATGGCAACACTACATGCATCTTCAGTAGGATCCATTGCTGAAGTGTGTACAGCTGTAGATTTCTGTTCTGATGTTGATTTCCTTGGACGTCCATTCCACACATACATTGATCTAGATCCATGTACAAACATCGGCAAAATTGGCATTGAACGATTTAGTCTCAAATTAGATTTGACTGATGCTACCATTTTTGGTAATTATCATTTTTTATGGAATTCATTCATAATTAAGCTAACAATACTTTTTTAACCTTTGTCCTCTCCTTACTCTCCTCTTAAAAATAAGCATATCTTTGTAATTACTGTAGAAACATTTGTGATCCTAATTTATATTGATGATAAGAATTTACTGAGAGGGAATATTTGAATGCTTTTGATATTGTAGACTGTTTGTAAAATTTTATTATGAAGCTCAGTTATTGTTTGCTATGAGTTTGTTTACAAATCATAAACAAGAAATTGTATCAAATTTTTATTAAATTTGTGGTGTTTCTTTTGTTGCAAATATTTGTCAAGCAAAATGATTGAATATTTGGTATAATTTGCAAAAATAAATGATTTGAATTTTTTTTTTAAAGTTTTTTTTCTGATTTAAAAGTTCTGTTTTTGTTGCAGGTGTGGAGAAAAAGTTTAATTTGAAAGGAGTTGTAAAGTTGACGTAAGTAGAATTTTTATTTATTCAAAACTTTTTAAACCAAAAAAGTTGAATTTAGAGTACTTTTTTTATATCTATTTTTCATTTTTGAGTTTATCACTACTTTGTAGATACACAAAATATAGTGCATTGATCATAACACTTTTTAAACATCCTATCCATGAACATTTTCAGAAATATTAATGAATTATATGCTCAGGTATTCAAGTTATACAGTGATGCTATACTTGTCAAGAAAATTACATAACTTTTGCAAGGTGCAGAAATCTATTATCTGTTCTAAAAATATCAATGATGTCATTGTTTAAGTATCTTTAAAATTTGAGTTATCTTCCTTTGTTCATAATTGTTGAATCAACTACAACCAATGCTTTATTCAATGCAATGTTTAATTTTACTTCCCACTGATAAATTAAAGCAATCTTTGCCCTTCAGTGCTTACAAGCACTTTGATTTATCTATTTGTATAAAAATGTTGGTATTTTACACCATTTTTAGAAATGATACAATTCATATTCTGACTTAGGGTCCCATTGGTCATTGAATTATCAGCATTATGAATTTTTGTCTTACAGATACAAAATAGAAACATTCCCAGTAGAGCGTCAATACAGAGTCAACCTTAAAGTCCAGATATGTTTCAACAGTACGTCAGTATGTGAGATAGAAATGGATGCCTTCACTGATGCTATGATACCGTGGAGACAATGTGCTTGGGATCTGCCATATTCAACATCTGGTAAATTGACTTATATTTTATGTGTCTTTGATGCGATTTACCAAGGAAGTCTTTATTACTTCTTGGAGATATGAAATATAATTCTGCTTCTGTCAAAAATCTTGCTAATTCATTTGATAAGAATAATCCCATATTCTCAGTTAAAATTTTTTTTTTTTTTAGAAGTTTTTTACAGTATGCTTTTAGTACCAAAAACTCATCAGAGAGAAACATGCTTTTTTTCAGACTCCATATTTTCCTGTTTAACACATGTTAACCCTTTCAACGCTATACAAGGCATATGCCGCGATTACGTACGTCGTTCGCCACTACTATTTGCGGCATATGCCGCATGACAATGGATTTTTCATCAGGACTCTTAAACGATTCGGTTTTCATTCGGGTCCTCTCTAATTTTTCCTTGTATGAATCGAGGATATACAAGGTCTCATTTGCGCTTGAAATCCCGGCAATTTTTATAGTAAAATCATGCAGTAGAAGGAAAATAGAAGGAAAATAAAAACAAATATTTTGACAAATGCAAATGGCGGAAATCGGAAACGAAGCTGTAAATATGGAAATATTTCAGCATTTCTATGGCAAAATAGTCCGAGATTACTCTGATGTCCAACGGCTGTTTTGCCAGACAAGCTGGGGGCGTGGGACGTCAGAGCTCGTCCCATATCAAAAAGTGGATATTTGCTCACCCAAAATAGATGCGCTGCTTCATCGCTTCTGGTGCTAATCTCGGACTAATGACGAAACTGACAAGGATTAGTTAAAAGGTTTCTTGTTATCTCAATGTGTTTATTACATTTAATTCGTGTGGGAAATATGATTTGATCGATCATTACGAGACGTAGAAAAAGGGGGAAAAACGGAGGTTGACTGAAAATTTTGAGGACGGAGCCAATTATTTGTGCCACGATTATATAATACGTTGTGTATGGTGCAATACGCTACAGAATTGAGCAACTGGTGTCTTCTATATTATTTAGCAGATAAAACAACAAAATAAATGAAGACTAAAAGTAGTTTTTATTCAAAATTCAACACAAATGTAATAAATTACACCTTTTACCTGTTAATTACCTGAAAATGCAGGTAACCTGATAAAAATTTTACTGAAATAATTGCCTTACATTACAGGTCATGCTCTCCTGAGCATTTTTCATGCAATAACTGTCTCTGTATCTCTTACAATAAAAAAGATACAGCAGTCTGAAAAGGAATATACTGTTCTAATGAATGAACACAAAAAAATGCAGCAGTAGCAGCCATTTTTCTATTTTTTTGTGTAGCGTTGAAAGGGTTCATCACTATACAAAATAACATTGTAATTCATACTTGATTGTCACTATTAAAGATTGAATTATTGTTATAATTTCAGGATTTTCATTGGCTAGTCACCTGACGAGTATTGGTAAAACATCTGGACAGACATTCACTTCACAGGAAAAGACAGATCTGTTTAACTTACTTGGAATAAACTCCTATATTTTGGGAACACCTTGCACAGTGGTTGATTATTCACCAATTGGTGCAGAGAGATGGCAAAAAGGTAATGTTTTAATGCTGTGTTGTAGGAGTGTTTTATTGGTAGGGTTTAGATCTCATGTGAATATAGTAAATAATGCTCATCTTTACTTGACCCTTAGACTGCTGCATTCATTTCTATTGTACTTTTGTGTATTGCTGAATAAAATTTTAATCACTGATGAAATAAACATGTTTACCTACAATTGCTATATCTTTGTAAATATTGAATATTCATCAGTAAAAGTTATATAAAAAAGTATTGTTAGATTCTGTATGTTTTATTTATTTTATTTTTGTGTGAGTCTCTGGTCATTTATTGCCTGTACAGGTGCAAATAGAGGTAAACAAAGGTAAACTTATTTTATTTTATTAAAAAATCCATCAATGTAAAAACTTTACAAAATTTTAAAGTATATTCAAATATATCAAACTTAAAGTTCGGATCTATCGATGTCAGTGATCAATATTGATTCATGGTGGAAAGGCGCAATATGATAAAAATCCTGTTTCATGTCATCCATTTCGAAACATTGTCTCTGGGTTCCCCGTGGTTATTGCTTTAAAATAAAATTGAGAATGGAAATGGGAATGTGTCAAAGAGACAACAACCCGACCAAATAAAAAACAACAGCAGAGGGTCACCAACAGGTCTTTAATGTAGCGAGAAATTCCCGCACCCGGAGGCGTCCTTCAGCTGGCCCCTAAACAAAAGTCTTCTGTTCGCAGTTTTGCTAGAATGTTTCCATTTCCATCTATTATATCTTCTGTTTTCGTCCAAATCCTTTAAAATGTTTGCTGCTGTCACATCGTTATCATTGAAATACTTCTGAACGTGTTGGCCATCACTCCAAACAATATCCGCCATTTTGTCACTTTTTTCATCAAAATTTTTCACTTTCGGTTTCATCGCTTATACCTGTTTAAAGTCAAGAGAACCTTGAAAGAATGCAGATTTTTAAACAATCAGAATCCATACAAGTCTAAACTGCCACAATCTCATGAATATTGACTCCGCCCATTACATGGTAACTGTAAACAAACCAGTTACGGAAACGACAATAGTCGTGCGTAGCAGTAGCGGACTGTTTTATCGGAACGACAATAGTCGCAAGTAGCAGTCTAAGGGTTAAAAGAAAGAATAATTGAAAAATAAGGCAGTTCATTAGTATTTGTTAGTTAGAACCTCATATTCAAATTTCTCCATAGTTCTGTGACACATTGATATTCTTTGCTAATACATACAACTTTTTACTATATATTTTATTGCTTGGAAATTTATTTTTGAAGATAGATATCAAAATAGTTTGAGCAAGGCAAATCATTAGAAATTTTCCCAATTTTTTATAATCTAAACTAAAATTTGACTCCATTTAAATTCTGAATTCTCTATTTTCACTTATCTGATCCAAGATGTTTTTATTTACTTATTGTTAACAAATCAATGTAGAAAGATGATTCAGGCAGTAGATTATTAAGATTCTAATTTAATCCAATTGATAGATTGTGCTGCAGATGTCACCTTGCCAACACTTCCTGCCAATGCAGCCTGTAACATCCATGATAAGTGTACTGCTGTAGATTGTTGTATGTACTCCGACTTCCTTTTCAGATTGTGCAGCAGACGTCACCTTGCCAACACTTCCTGCCAATGCAGCTTGTAACATCCACAATAAGTGTACTGCTGTAGATTGTTGTATGTACTCTGACTTTCTTTTCAGATTGTGCAGCAGACGTCACCTTGCCAACCCTTCCTGCCAATGCAGCTTGTAACATCCACGATAAGTGTACTGCTGTAGATTGTTGTATGTACTCCGACTTCCTTTTCAGATTGTGCAGCAGACGTCACCTTGCCAACACTTCCTGCCAATGCAGCCTGTAACATCCACAATAAGTGTACTGCTGTAGATTGTTGTATGTACTCTGACTTCCTTTTCAGATTGTGCAGCAGACGTCACCTTGCCAACACTTCCTGCCAATGCAGCCTGTAACGTTAATCCACGATAAGTGTACTGCTGTAGATTGTTGTATGTACTCTGACTTCCTTTTCAGATTGTGCAACAGACGTTACCTTGCCAACCCTTCCTGCCAATGCAGCTTGTAACATCCACGATAAGTGTACTGCTGTAGATTGTTGTATGTACTCTGACTTCCTTTTCAGATTGTGCTGCAGATGTCACCTTGCCAACACTTCCTGCCAATGCAGCCTGTAACATCCATGATAAGTGTACTGCTGTAGATTTTTGTATGTACTCTGACTTCCTTTTCAGATTGTGCAGCAGACGTCACCTTGCCAACCCTTCCTGCCAATGCAGCTTGTAACATCCACGATAAGTGTACTGCTGTAGATTGTTGTATGTACTCTGACTTCCTTTTCAGATTGTGCAGCAGACGTCACCTTGCCAACACTTCCTGCCAATGCAGCCTGTAACATCCACGATAAGTGTACTGGTGTAGATTGTTGTATGTACTCTGACTTCCTTTTCAGATTGTGCAGCAGAAGTAACCTTGCCAACCCTTTCTGCTGATGCAGCCTGTAACATCCATGATAAGTGTACTGCTGTAGATTGTTGTATTTACTCTGACTTCCTTTTCAGATTGTACAGCAGACGTCACCTTGCCAACACTTCCTGCCAATGCAGCGTGTAACATCCACGATAAGTGTACTGCTGTAGATTGTTGTATGTACTCTGACTTCCTGCAACAAGGCTTCCATTCCTTTGTTGAACTGGATCCCTGTAATCACAAACTTAAGTTTGGTATAGAAAGGGTATATGAAACAGTAGATCTCAATGGATATGCATTTGGTAAGTTCTTGTGTAGGTAAACTTTTACCAAGTTGCTAATTAGTGATATTTTAGAAAAAAGTTGATATTCTGATATAGTTTTACTAATTTGGTGCCAATTAAGTGACATATTTTTTTTATTGCATTGAATCTTTGAATTTGTGGGTTGCCTTTACCCCCAAATCCTTGAAAATTATTGTCTGCTGAAAAAAGTGATTCAACAGCATTCATATTTGAGCTCTATTCCATTCTGAGCTAAGGACTTGTTAAGCAAAAATGTATGGGGTCTGAAGGTGTTTTTTTTTAGTCCATGCAAATTTGATATCATATCTTGCTGTGCAAAAAGTGTATGACTTGATTTATTGATTTTATGCCATGATGTTGTATGCTGCTGTTTGATCACTATGAATTATTTAAAAATATATATGATGCAAGTATTTTAATGGAAATTTTAAAGATTATCTGATGACAACAGTCTCTTTATAAAAATGTGTTCAATTGTAGGAGTTGAAGAGACAAAGACATTGATGAATGTTGTCAGACTCACGTAAGATAATTGAAGAAGATGTTAATCTTTATAGGATCACAATTTCTTGGAAAACTAGGGAAAAGCATTTCCTCCAAAAAATATTGTACTTTAAGCAGTTTTGAAATGTTTTCTACAACAAGCTAAAGAGTTGTCACTATACACTATATATATATAGCTACCTACACAAAAGTAGAATTCTTCAATTACTGCTATGCATCTACGCTGTAATGGAATTAATTCTGAGATTCTCACTCTCTTTCCACAACCAAATGGGGAGGAGAAGGATTTTATATTATGTTTAATTTCACCAAAACTTTGCTGTTTTGGAGTCATACTTGAAAATGAAGCATGAGATAATTATTTGAAGAAAAATATCAGAGCAATATCGATAAAAATTTAAAAAAAATTAAGTATTGCTAATGTTTTAATTGATTTGCTGGAATAAACCAAAAATGACATAATTGAAATAAACATATGTACAGTATAAAGGAAGAAAAAAGAATAATTCTCTTCTCGAACATCAAGCCTTGTCATCAAAATAACCATCAAAACATTTAGAACTATTTTTCTCTTAAAAATTTCTTTAAAATACAAGGATAAAGAATTGATATGATATTATATGATATTTTCAGGTATACTATCACAAATCTACAGTCTGCAGGAAAATTTCAGCTGGATATGACAATGAAGATCTGCTTTGAAACATCAGGGGCATGTGTCTTTGAAATGACTGTGTTTAGTGGTACACAACTTCCTAAACAATATTGCTTCACTGGTTCAACTTTCTTTGATTCAGGTATGTATATGTAATTTAAATAGTCTCGTTTTAAATGGCCTGACTTTGTGTATTATCCATTGCATTGAAACTTATGCTGCTAAGTATGTATGAATTCTTTTATCACAATGCTGCTACCAGATAGATTGGATAATTTTTGCATGGAGAGTTTGATTTTCACTTTTTACACATCAGTAACTGAGAAACATGTAAAACACTGTGTGAGTTAACATTGTAAGTGCATTTATTTTTAAAACATCTATGCAGTATCTCAAATTTGATATCACTGAATAAGGGTGCTCCTTTTTACTGTACTTTATATTCAGAATTTTTTTTTTCATTTATTATTGCTATTATTAAACAATGGAGAATCATAAAATAAGGCATAAAAATAATGTTCTCAAAGTTTAAAATGCAAGTTTTTTATTTTTGCCAAACCTGTTCTGTTGCAGTTTTGGCAATAATAAGAATATTCAAACATTTTTGAATTTACAATATTTCAAAATTTAAAAAGAATGAAGATGACATTCATGTACATTATTTTATTGCAATTCTCATATGCATAAATTTGCATATTCATTTCACAGCATTTTCACTGAACAACTTTTTACTGGCCGAGAATCAAGCTAAAGTTGATCCACTGCCTTCAGCGACAACAACCAAACTGTTACAAGATACTGGAATCAGTGACTACCTTCAAGTAACCCCATGTGATCACTCTGTCTTACCTTTCACCACAGCCAATGGCAGACTAAATGATGGTAAGAACATGGCTAACAGTTCACATGATTTCATCAGAATATTTGTATCTATTTTCAATTTTTCTTTAATTTTCGACTTCAATTTTCATGGCCTGGTTTAAATATGTGTGAATTCAATTCTTTATGTGAAAGTATGTAAATATTGTAAAGTAATTAAGACAAAAATGTTTGGCACAGCTTTATGTGTATAGTTTCAAGTATGTAGTTTTTACTTGTTGAATGATATGAAAAAAAAGATGAAATGACAAAATTGAACAAGGTGATTAAAAAACAAAATGAAAGATTTTCTTATGTGGACTTTAGGACCAGATTTTACAGATTTCATTTCAACATGTTCAACACAAAAAAGAAAAATAAGAAATTTAAAAAAAATGTTTGCTGTTTTTTAATAAAATATAATGGAAAATATGTAGATAGGGTAAAAGGCAACACTTTTAAATGCAATTCTTAAAATGCAAGACAATTTGTACATATTTGTTTTTCAGAGTGCGGTAAACTTGAAGACTCCATTACTCTACCAGCAGATGTATCATTAAACATCCAATCAGACTGTACATCAGTTACTATCTGTTCTGACATTGGCTATATTGATAAGAAAATCCAGTCCACAGTAAAACTGGATCCCTGTACAAATGAAATCTCTCTTGGCATTGAGACTATGGAAGCTACTGTATCCTTGTTACATTTCCAGTGGGGGAAACCACAATCTTTTACCTTACAAGGAGGACTTAGAATGGAGTAAGTTTAATCTGTATCAGAATACATTTTAAGAAATGCTATAAGAATATTTGTTTATTTAGAATATTTTTTGAGTCCCCTGTGACAATAGTAATGAAATCGAAACTCTTTATTGTTATTTTTGGTCTCTGGCATAATTGTAGGCATAAACGATTGTTGTATCTAGTGATAAGGTTTTAAAAGGCAAGACATATATCTGTGTTAAGATATCAACTAGAAAAAAACCTTGCTACTAATTGTACACTATATTATTTTTTAAACCTGTCTAAACTAACTTTAGAGTCTTTTGTGGTACAGTTCTGGTTCTTTTCTATTTTGACCTTACTAATATTCCTTTTTTCAAACTTTTTTCCAGCTATGTGATCCATGATTTAAATAGTGAAGGAATGTACCTGGTATCTGTTGACATGGGTCTCTGTATGGAGACTTCAGACAGAGACAGTTGTGATGTTAGGCATACAGTGTTAGATAATGTCAAACTGCCAAAGAAGTCCTGTAATTGGAACAGTGGATTTGCATTCTCTGGCAATCCAAGTAAGAATAAGTTTTGTTCTAAATGTTTTCTTGTTACTAATGTCGTTTTTGGTTATTATCTTGAATATTATTATAGATAGAGATAAACTGTAAACAGCAATAATGTTCAGCAGAATAAGATCAACAAAAAAGTTCACATGACCAAAATGGTCAGTTGACCCCTTAAGGAGTTTTTGCTCTTTATAGTCAATTTTGAACAATTTTTCGTAAATTTTTGTAATCTTTTACAAAAATCTTCTCCTCTGAAACTACTTAAGCAAATTTAACCAAACTTGTCCACAATCATCATTAGGATATGTAGTTTAAAAAATGTGTCCAATGACCCCGCCCCCCAACCAAGATTGCTGACATGGCTAAAAATAGTACATAGGGTAAAATGCAGTTTTTGGCTCGTATCTCTGAAAGCAAAGCATTTAGAGCAAATCTGACAAAATTGTAAAATGCAGTTTTTGGCTGGTATCTCTTAAGCAAAGCATTTAGAGCAAATCTGACAAGGATAATATTGTTCATTAGATCAAGATCTATCTGCCCATAAATTTTCAGCCCAATCCGGCAACCTGCTGTTGGGTTGCTACCCCTGAATTGGTAATTTTAAGAACATTTTGCAGCTTTTCGTTATTATCTTCAATATTATTATAGATAGAGATAAACTGTAAACAGCAATAATGTACAGCAAAGTAAGACCTACAAATAAGTCAACATGACCAAAATGGTCAATTGACCCTGTAAGGAGTTATTGCCCTTTATAGTCAATTTTTAACAATTTTCATAATGTTTTCCTCTGTAACTACTGGGCCAAGTTCATTATAATTAGAGATAATTGTAAGCAGCAAGAATGTTTAGTAAAATAAGATCTACAAACACATCTAATTGTAAGCAGCAAGAATGTTCAGTAAAGGAAGATCTACAAACACATCACCATCACCAAAACACAATTTTGTCATGAATCCATCTGTGTGCTTTGTTTAATATGCACATAGACCTAGGTGACCTAGGTGAGCGACACAGGCTCTTTAGAGCCTCTAGTTTTAATTATAAGATTTTAAAATCATACTGGAGATTATATACAAATTTCTTTATGATCTTTCATCAGTCAGAAATATGACCATTAGTTTATCAGTAGTACCAGCATTGCATGTAGAGAGACATTTGTATATATAAACATTTGAAGTAAACATATGTGGAATGTAAAACACAATTCCAATATAGAATCAATTTTTGTCAAACAGAAAGAACTGTAAGATATCTTATTTCTTAAACTATTAAGGTTCTATGTTTGATTTTTTAGACAAATTCTTCTTTTTAAGAAATCCAACTATGTTTTTCATTATTTTAGATTTTGACTTGTCAACCTGGCTATCAACTAACAGTTATACAGATTCAAATCCTTTGTCAGAACTTGTCGTCATTGAACTTAAGAGATTCTTACTGTTTGAGAATTATATACAGCCTAGTCAGTGTGTGGCATCTTCTGCACCTTATAAACCTGTCAACTCTGAGGGTTGGGCTGTTAGTTCAGGTGAGATTATTTACAGCCTAGTCAGTGTGTGGCATCTTCTGCACCTTATAAACCTGTCAACTCTGAGGGTTGGGCTGTTAGTTCAGGTGAGATTATTTACAGCCTAGTCAGTGTGTGGCATCTTCTGCACCTTATAAACCTGTCAACTCTGAGGGTTGGGCTGTTAGTTCAGGTGAGATTATTTACAGCCTAGCCACTGTGTGGCATCTTCTGCACCTTATAAACCTGTCAACTCTGAGGGTTGGGCTGTTAGTTCAGGTGAGATTATTTACAGCCTAGTCAGTGTGTGGCATCTTCTGCACCTTATAAACCTGTCAACTCTGAGGGTTGGGCTGTTAGTTCAGGTGAGATTATTTACAGCCTAGCCACTGTGTGGCATCTTCTGCACCTTATACACTTGTCAACTCTGAGGGTTGGGCTGTTAGTTCAGGTGAGATTATTTACAGCCTAGCCACTGTGTGGCATCTTCTGCACCTTATACACTTGTCAACTCTGAGGGTTGGGCTGTTAGTTCAGGTGAGATTATTTACAGCCTAGCCACTGTGTGGCATCTTCTGCACCTTATACACCTGTCAGCTCTGAGGGTTGGGCTGTTAGTTCAGGTGAGATTATTTACAGCCTAGCCACTGTGTGGCATCTTCTGCACCTTATAAACCTGTCAACTCTGAGGGTTGGGCTGTTAGTTCAGGTGAGATTATTTACAGCCTAGCCACTGTGTGGCATCTTCTGCACCTTATACACTTGTCAACTCTGAGGGTTGGGCTGTTAGTTCAGGTGAGATTATTTACAGCCTAGCCACTGTGTGGCATCTTCTGCACCTTATACACTTGTCAACTCTGAGGGTTGGGCTGTTAGTTCAGGTGAGATTATTTACAGCCTAGCCACTGTGTGGCATCTTCTGCACCTTATACACCTGTCAGCTCTGAGGGTTGGGCTGTTAGTTCAGGTGAGATTATTTACAGCCTAGCCACTGTGTGGCATCTTCTGCACCTTATACACTTGTCAACTCTGAGGGTTGGGCTGTTAGTTCAGGTGAGATTATTTACAGCCTAGCCACTGTGTGGCATCTTCTGCACCTTATACACTTGTCAACTCTGAGGGTTGGGCTGTTAGTTCAGGTGAGATTATTTACAGCCTAGCCACTGTGTGGCATCTTCTGCACCTTATACACTTGTCAACTCTGAGGGTTGGGCTGTTAGTTCAGGTGAGATAATATACAGCCTAGCCACTGTGTAGCATCTTCTGCACCTTATACACTTGTCAACTCTGAGGGTTGGGCTGTTAGTTCAGGTGAGATTATTTACAGCCTAGCCACTGTGTAGCATCTTCTGAACCTTATACACCTGTCAACTCTGAGGGTTGGGCTGTTAGTTCAGGTGAGATTATATACAGCCTAGCCACTGTGTGGCATCTTCTGCACCTTATAAACCTGTCAGCTCTGAGGGTTGGGCTGTTAGTTCAGGTGAGAAATATACCAACACACTCGCTTCTAAATATAAAACTAGCCAGTGTTTGGCGTCTTCTGCATCTTGTAAACCAGTCAACTTTGAAAACTAGACTATTAGTTCAAGTAATAAAGTGAGAAATATTTCAACACACTCACTTTCTAAATAAAAAATGATGGACAAATGTATATTGTTCATATTATTTTAGTAGTGCATGCATTGTTTGTTCACAATTCTACCTACATCAGTAAACATGTACAGTACTTGGTGGGATTTCATTAGAAGATTGTCATAATTCAACTTTTCTTATTTTTGTGTTAAGATTTTTCTTGTTGTTTGCATAGTTTGAAAATGATTACTGGTAACCTGCTTTGGTCTCCAAGAATGTCCTCAGAATTACTTTCTGTAATTATATATGCATTTTTCCGACAGGATGTCAGAATGCACCAACTCTCACTACACTGCCTGGTTCTGGTATTGTATGTAACCTTGGTGACAGCTGTACTAAAATCGACTGCTGTGTTGACATTGCCAAGTTAGATACGACCTTCAGAGTTTATGCTGACCTTGATGTGTGTAGTAAGGAGTTCACAGTTGGTGTGGAGAATTTCAACAGAACTATATCCATGTATAGTTTCCAGTATGCACAAGAGGATTCTTTCTCTTTTGGAGGACTTGTTAATATTAAGTAAGAACTATATTTACATTGAATTTATTTTCATTTCAACTTTTAAAAAAAAGTTTTTTTGTAAAACTGTCATTTTGAATTTTTTTAGGTGTATTTCAATTGATAATGAAATGGTACTTCCAACCCCACTTTCAGACACATTGGAATTATTTTTAATTACCTACAACTTTATTAATTTTGATTGCTCAAATTTCTAGTAAAAAGGGCAATTAATAAAAAAAAATTTATCCGTGCATACTTACTGAAAGGGATATTGAGAGCATTTGAAAATCTGAAAAAAAAAGAAAAAAAAAATTTAAAAAAAAAGGGTGTTTTTTTTATTTGTCCATTCACTCAATGACTGGGCATATAATATTACCAGGTCCATTTTTCCTTCCTTCCTTCCAAAAGCTTGCAATTTTCAAGTCTTTTTTTTACTGTTCTTTAGATACAAAGTAGTGAACTACCAGAGTGAGAGAGTGTTTGTAGTTAATATGGACATTGAAGTATGCTATGCTGCTGCTGGTCCATGTGCAGTACAACACACAGTACTGACTGATATCAAGTTACCCAAATCCTCATGTAACTACAGCCAGCCATATGCCATTCCTGGTGAGTACTTTGAACAAAAATGTGATTTAGGTAAAAAAAAAAACTTAAGGTTGGGCTTAAGCTATTCCTGGGAGGTTTGGAAACCATGATATTTTTTTTCTGCAGGTGATTGGGTGGACACATTAATATAATTCTGTTACCAAAAAAAAATTAAAATTGTTGGTGGTTGGGTATAAAGAAAGTGTTGTCTAACCCCCTCATACAAGTTTTCCTGGAATAGTTTTAGAAATATCAAATAAGGAGAACTGGAGAGAATTTTTGATGATTCTTACAGTTTTGTCCTTGACAAAAAGTCATTCATTTCCTTCTTTTATAAGGCTACTTCATTCAAGAAGCTGGAGACCTTGAAATAATTTCAGATATTTTTCTGTTGGTAAAAGATAAGACTTAAAACATGTTTGAATATTTCTATACATATACCTAAATCTAAATTGTAGTACTTATACTGATTTATTGATGAATTTTCCAGATTTCTCATTGGTGTCTTACATGAGTGAGTTGGATGTTGACACAAATGTCAATCAGCTACCAAGTTGGGCCGTTGACTTACTGATGGAAGAATTAGGAATAGCAGGTTTTCAAAAAGACCCTCAGTGTGAATTGTCAAGCTTTTCTGGAGCTCTAGCCAATGGATGGGATTCAACAGGTAAGGCTTTTTAATCCTGAAAGTAACCTCTTGTCATACCTAAACATGGAGTTTTGTAGTCAGCAACAAGAAATATTTCAGCTACAAATTGTAATTATCTTTTGACAGAAATATTGAAGACTTGAAAAGCAACATTTGCAGTAATTAGAGACCACATGTTTGAAAACAAAAAGTTAATTGACAGACCTTATATCCATATAAGAAATGACTAAATCTAACGCATACTATACTCAAGAGTCATAAAAAAAAAGTTTGGTGTACAACCAAATATCCAAATACACGGAGATCTCATTTCAATATTAATATTGTAACTGCCTCTTTGGTTTCTTGTGGGTGTGCTAATTTGAAGTTGGGAAGATGGTGGGTTCATAAGGCCAAGTCAATCCAAACAATTAAATGGTTATATTATAAGCTAGCACACAGAATTAAGGAATATAAGCCTTGTCAACTAGCACTTTAAACATTTGATCCAGCATGTCAATCTAGTTCAAAGTAGGGTTCATATTCATATCCGATTTACATGGGTCTAATATGCATGTACTATATGTCACATAATGTTAATTATCAATTCATCATCATCAACATATTAATTTGTAAGTATATTTTCAACTTTACAGCCTGTGGAGAACTTATAACACTACCACAGTTACCAGCCTATACACGGTGCAGGTTACCAAGTTACTGTACTGGTGCCCAGTGCTGTTCTGACATTATTTATCTCGGGAGAAAGTTGGAAGCCTTTGTCTTGGTGGATCCATGTAGCTACTCTGTCAGTATTGGACTGGAGAAAAGAAATATCAATGTTACATTGCTGGAGTTTACACAAGGCAGTTGGCAGACGGTCACATTAGGCAATCTGCTCAGACTACAGTAAGTTTTTTAGTGATGATATACATAAAACAAATATTTTATTCAGTCAAATGTAGAAAATGAGACAATTTAAAAAAAAATGTATTTTTAATGAATTTGTTTTTGCAGTTGGAAATTTAACCTCATTTTTTAGCAGCAGAGAGACATTGAAATGTTTGAAGTTAGACAAGATTTTGTGTGCAAGTTTGTTTTGTGAGTGTCAAAAGATAAATGATAAATAATTGAATGTTCTTTGGCATTTGTAAAACGGATTTAGGTGCTACCAACATAAAGTCAAATGTAAAGTCATTGCCATAAAGCTGTTTAGCACACTGTTTTTGGCATTAGCAGCATCAATAATTGTTTAATTTTGTGTCACAGGTGAGACATATCCGTGATTTCAACTTACAATTATCTGAATAGCTCTTGGAATTTTTTTATTTACAAGATACTAAAAAATTGATAGAATCATTTCTGCTTTCTGCTTTTGAACAGTTATGTCCTATGAGAAAACATTTTTTTATTATGTTATACCTTATTCATATTATATTTATACCCCACGCAACGGGTTGCAGAGGGTATAATGTTTTTGACCCGTCCGTCCGTCCGTCAGTCCTGTTTCTTGTCATCGCAACTCCTCTCAAACCATACAACAAAATTTCACGAAACCTTTTCAGATAATAAGGACATACTATTTAGTTGTGCATATCGACGGGAAATTGCGATTCAATTTTTTTTCTAGGAGTTACGCTCCTTTGAACTTATTTGCCTCACTATACTGTTGACTTCTCTCGCTTGGAATTTATGTATTACTGCAACAGTTTGTCATCCCAACTGCTCTCAAACCACACAACAGAATTTCACGAAACCTTTTCAGATAATAAGGACATACTATGTAGTTGTGCATATCGACAGGAAATTGCGATTCAATTTTTTTTCTAGGAGTTGCGTCCCGTTGAACTTATTTACTTTAATGTACTACTGCAACAGTTTGTCATCCCAACTCCTCTCAAACCACACAACATAATTTCATGAAACCTTTTCAGATAATAAGGACCTACTACCTAGATGTGCATATCGACAGAAAAGTATGATTCAATTTTTTTTTTGTTACACATATTTTATTTCTCCAATGACAATGTGGGGACGTGGGGTATGTGAGCATGCTCACTAAGGTTCTTTAATATTTTATATTCTAGGTACAAAGCAGAAGAGTTGACAGCTGAGAAAGTTTACTTGTTATACATGACCATCAGTATATGTTTTGAAACAGTTGGAGATTGCCGTTATTCTTTTACTGTATTTGATGGTGCAAAGATTCCTAAGCAACCTTGTGACTGGACTGGAGGATATGCTATTCCAGGTCTGTAATGAATTGTAGAATACCTGACACAGTACAAGTTCTTTTCAGGCCTAGCCTTTATAAAAAGCAACTCAAGCTTAAATATGCAAGGGAAACTTTAAAAAAGCAAGTCATTGATATAATGTTACTTTTTGAAAACACCAGATTTTTTTGGTTATTTTGATACTTAGACAAAATGATAATGAAATAAGTGCATAATCACTGCTCCACATTCCTGACAAAATAGGCAATTAAGGTGGTACCTAACACTACAGGGAGATAACTCTGTAAAATCAGCTAAACGTTTTAATTACGTTGTGTTGTTCAGGGAATAATAAGTTTCTCGATGATCAAAATAAGTGTTTGTCAAACTGTTATATAACCAGTGTAATTTTTCTGATAAAACGGTTGGTTCAAATTTTTTAGAATTTTTATGTTTTTGTCAAAGGGTCAAAGTAAATACTTTATCAAAATTTCAAGAAAATTAAACGAGCCAAATTAATTTTAGTTAAAGTGTTGGGTACCACCTTAAGAACTAAAACTGAGCTTTAATGCTGTTGTTATTAATGTTCGAAAGGGTTAATTCAGTTAAATATATTTAACATTAATTCTAAAACATATGTATTTGAATTTTATTTAGGGTTCAATTTGAATTCCTACCTGACTGGACAAGGATATTCCACAAGTACACCTCTGAACTCGTTAGTATCCTCACAGCTCCTAGAGTACATGGGAGTAGCCAGTTTGCTGAACACACCAACACAGCAGTGTCAGATGTCAGATCCTCTCTATACATCTCCAACTAACGGCTGGACAAAAGACGCAGGTAATTAAAGTAAACTGAAAGGAGTTTAGTTATGTAGGTCAACTAAACATATTTCTTGCATTACAAAGTTACAAAGACAAAGTTTGACACTTAATTTTTAGATTTAAAATTAGAATAAAAAAAAGTTTGTCAATAAATACTTTCCATCTTAAATTTTGGTTTAATTGATTGTCTATTTACAGCTTACATGGAGTGGAAAATATGAATCAAACAAAAATGAATGTCTTCGTTTCATATGTTTAATTGTTGAACTGAGGCTTTTATTGTAATAAAATCCAGCTACTTTTCAGGCTTTAGCACACATTGCTTGAAATCAACAGACTCAATTTAATAGAATTTTAAAACAAAAAAGACATGTTAAAAAATTCTTTACTATGCCATGTGTTGCATGAAAATTGAAAGAATTAAAATTAATAAATCGATGCATTTGATTAACAAAGAGAAGAGAAATGACCGGAAAAGGACTCAGCCTAGGTTTATAACTTAAATGTGTTTCGCAGAAGGATTCCAAATGTAGAGAACAAAAATGAAAATTTTGTATCTCGCCATCAACTTATTTTCACATCTATTTTAAACTAAGTAAAAAAAATTTATATATATTTTAGGTTGTACATCAACAGTTGATCTACCAAATCTAGGAAGTAATAGTGTATGTCACTTATATGATACCTGTACTGGTATATCATGTTGTCTACATTCTACAACTGTTGATAGAAACTTCAATGTCTTCCTCAAACTGGATCCCTGTACACAGAAACTTGACATTGGTATAGAAAAGTACCAGTTTGACTTTTCACTCTACACCTTCACATTTGAGACGACACAGTATTTCCATATTGACAGAGTAATTGAAATTGAGTGAGTACATTTGTTCTTTCTTTCAGTTATGGCTAACTCAAATATTTTTTGAATGTAAAATTTTTCTTGTATAATAAAATTGATGTTTTGCATATTAGCAGTTTATTTTGGATATGTAGTAAGCTATTGATTAATAGTTAATCATAGTTACCGGTAAGCTTAAATAGAAAAGTTATCAATGAGTTCTACACTCTTTCATTGATATGTAGGCTTTTGAATGTTTTATAAGACTGCTTTGCATATTTTTCATCTTTAATATAGATATGTAATTATATTTGCATTTTACATATTTTTACTCTTTAAATATGAATATGAAACTAGAAAAAAAGACTTTATTCTCCATTATTTTCTTAACAGGTACAAAATAACAGATTTGGTTGGTGAAATGGTCTATCTTGTGGATATGAAAGTCAAGATTTGTTTCAATGACCCTACACCATGTGACCTGCAAAATACCATAGTTCTGAATACGAAATTGCCAATTATGGTGTGTCCATGGTTTAGAGGATATCCAAATCCAAGTATGAAACAATTCTTCTATTGCCTTATGAATATGTTTGAAATATTGACCATGTCCAAACATTAAAAATTCATCTTTGAAAGATGACCATTTAGAATTGAAAATCCAAACTTTAATCAGAACTATCATTTGATGTTATATATAAAAATAATAATTTAAATGTGAAAATAACTAAATAGTTATTTATAATATCAGATTTTTTTTTTCAAGGACATTGCAGAAGAAGATTTAATACAAATGTACCTTAATCTTTCAGGTTGGTCCCTTAATCAGTGGTATTTGGACAATTCTTTGACACCAGGGTCAAACCTGGATTCCTCTGCAGTGTCTTCCCTGATGGAGGCATCAGAGATAGGAGAATATTTACTCAGTCCTATGGTATCCAGAGATGATCCTTTTGGAACTTATGCCTCGGCCTATCTTGGTTGGAGTTCAGGTAGATGTTTAAAACAAAAATTGTACCACTTTAAAAAATAGAACTTACTGAGTTAGTGCTGTATTGTTCCATACCCTAAGTGGATTAATTTGGGGTATTATTGGACTTAAAAGAAGATAAAGAAAAAGAAAAAAGTAAAAATAAGAAGAAAAAAATACCAGACTTGATAGTAAGGATTGGAAAGTTGGTTCAAAAATAAATTACGAGAATAATTAATTTTTTTTTACCTAAGCCAAAATAAAAAGACTAGAGAGAGAGGTTGTTATATCTACTGATGCTTATATTTAGAAATAAGAAAAAATTATATTTCACTTCAACCACCAATCTATCAATGTTAACTTTAACTTTCAGAGTGTACCGAGGCCCCTGTAACTCTCCTTCAAATGGACCAGTCTGTGATCTCCTGTAATCTAGAGAACACCTGTCGGGGATTGAGTTGTGCATTAGACGTACCATTCATCAGTAAAACATTTGAATTCTATATGAGACTAGAGCAATGTGACTACATGTTGAAAGTTGGAATTGAACGTCAGCAATACGAAAGAACACTCAAAGAATATCAATGGGGAGAATGGACTCATGTTGACCTAAATGGAATTTTTAAAATGAGGTGATTTAATCATTCTAAAAGTTATATACCATTCATTTTAAGGGTTTGTTTAACTGAGGAAAATTAAAATAAGGATTTATATTTTGTGGTTTAAAGAACAAATATAATCCATAAAAATTAGTACTTTGTTGATAATTTAACTTGTGGTAAATATTAATCATGACAATTAGTACCTTATGAATGATCATTAGAAATGTCCATCAAACTATGACAATTATGAAAGATTTAGAATGTAAGAATTATGTTGCTTTGACAGAGAAAAAGCTTCCTTTGTGTTTTATATATTGCATGTAAAATTATAAGCCACAGTAATGATTTATAAAAAAATGAAAATGATAAAAAAATAAAAACCTTCTACAGTTGTGTATAATATGCATCCCTCTATCAACTATATATCTTGGGTAAAAAGTGTGTACCATACACAACCAAATCCTTTGTTTTGTTATGATTTGTATCTATGAAGGTTATTTTTTGGAAGGCATTACTTTCCGGCTTTCTTTTATGAATAAATAAATTTTTTTTAGTTTTGTTCTCCATGACTTGCACGCTGAGCCTGCATTCCTGATTTCTATGAAACTGAGTTTGTGTTGGGAAGCTAACCAGCCATGTGGAACTGTTTACAATATCTTTGATAAAGTCAGACTACCAAAGAAAGTGTGTGATTGGGACAAAAAGTTCCTACAAAATGGTAGGTTTTTCAGAAAATTGTTAGGAAAGAAAAGAAAACAAAGTCTTTATGTCAGTCTCATAAATTCCTTTTATCGCTGAAATGAATTCAATGAGATTGACAAAAAAGGTATAAGTAATTGATGTCTGTCTGTTCATCACTAATGATTTTAACGCAAAATTCCCATCAAAGAAATGTGACCAAACTTTGCATTTTGAAATAATTTACTTAATCAAATAATGGAAGCTCATTTGCTTTAAAAAGTGGTTGCAGAAGTAATATTAATGAAAACGGGAGAAACAGTTAAATAGAATAACTGGAAACACAGGTATTGTAGCCGGGTGACAGTTTTTTTAATTGACTTTTAAATAGAATTCCGTTTTCTTTTCAGACTTTTCACTGAATCAGTATAAGACTGACAATGGTATTACTACCCTGGACGATCATCATGTGTCAGATATTCTACGCTTGACTGGTATTTCACAGTACATGAAGAGGAACCCATGTGTTAGGACTGCAGCTCCTTACGATGGAGCTGATGGAAACAATTGGAAGAATGGTAAGTGATAGTACAGTCAAACCTGATTAAACCGTACCCTGAATAAACCGGTTTCCTGTCCATTCCGGCCGAAAATGAAAGTCCCATATTTTTCCATTCAAAGTCTTTGTTAAAATACCCTTGGTAAACCGGACCCTGTGTATTCCGAATTCCGGTCTAATTATGAAGTCCCAATACTCTTAATTACATTAATTATTACGTGTCAAAACCGGTTTGTCTAATTAATTTCAATGATCGATATGCAATCAAAACATATTTGATAATCAATTAGTCAGGTGTCAAACTGTGAACCTACAATCGTACAGTAGTGAGCTGTATTATTCATTAAAACATTATAAACGTGTCAATTAATCGAAAAGACTCACCGAATATATCTCGGATTGAACTTTAATACGTTTTAACTTGGATAAACAAATTAAAATCGCGGAGTAAGAAATTCACATCGTGATTTCGAAATCCTGGGTTCCCTGTTGTGAACCCCTAAACAAATGACCTTGATAATGAAAAACACCCGGATGACAACAATCAATGGATATTGTACACTGTACGACAACGTTTCGAAAGTGATGAAATTACGTTTGATAATATTCTGGATTTTTAATCGGCCATTCCAACATTTCAAATTATTGATCATGGGAGTAAATCGAAACTCTCGTCTTACAATCCAAACAATGCGAGCATTATGATGCAAATGCAAACAATGAAAAACGAAGTGAAAGTATTTTAATTTATCAGATTTAATTTACAATCAGAGAGAACTTTTACATGCAAAATGTCGGACGTCACAAGTCATTAACTTCCGGTCAAAAAGGAAACCTGAATAAACCGGCTCACTGTCCAAACCGGCCCTTTTTCATAGTCCCGTAGCCGACCGGTTTATACAGGTTTTACTGTATTAATCTGAATCAATCTGCAATTAACTGAGAAAACCGGAGGATGTTTAAAGCAATTTTAAAAAGAAATGTTAAACTATAATTTTTTAATACAGAACAAATACTCTGTAAATAATGTAACAAAAAAATGTATGGTTTCAATTATCATTAATAAACCTTGAAATATTTAATTGTATAAGAATGAAAATAATATTTGTACTGATCCTTGGATGCATTTTTATTGTAGTGATAGAAGCCATACATTTTTTATGGTATGTAGCCATTGCAAAATTTTAGAAATTTTTGTTTGTTATCAAAACCTATCAATGTCAATGTGACAACAAAAGGTCAACAAAAACACACATCCTAAATTGACCTTATAGCATACAGATGATTGTCAAGCAACTACATAAAGGGGCAAGCTCTAAACTATATGACACAAGCAAATTCTCTTCTTTTTTTTAGATTGTGCTGATCCTGTTGGTTCTTTATTACCTTTGGGTAGTGATACCACATGTCAACTTGACTCATCATGTACAGCTGTCGATTGTTGTTTGGATTCTAGAAGCCTCGGACTGACTTTCAACGGATATGTAAGACTGGATCCCTGTAACTACAAAATATATATAAGCCTGGAGGGTATTGATTTAGACTATACACTCATCGACTTTAGCTTTGGTACAGTGCAACATTATGCCATGAATGAAGTTTTTAATCTAGAGTAAGTATTGGAAGTAAAAGTCTTTTTGTTCTCATTGTGTCAAATATAGGGAGCAGTTTTGAGAAAATAATCTTAAGCACAAAAGAGCATGCTTCAATAAAATCTATAATGTTTAGGAATTGACATTCCAGCCTTTGGGAATTATTATGAGTTTATCCTTCGATTAATCCTGCTAAGTTTAGAAGAGATTCAGGGATATTTCAAAATAGATGCAACACCTTTGGTTGATGTCATAGTTGCATTGCCAACGTATGTTTGTTCCTCCTAACAGAAGTTCCACTGGAAACCTTGTTATAAACTATGCCATAATATCTGTATCTGTTGGAACAGATATTCTATATTCTTTATTCCATAAGGAACAAATACTGGAATATTTGTTCCAGTGGAAATAATATTACAGAATATTTTTTCCACTTAGAATTTATGTTATGATAGAACTTCTACATTTTTATCTGGTCTTGCAGTTATCAAAATTTTGAGTAGGATCATTGTTCTCAGTCTCCAAATTTAACCAATCTAAATACCGGATTTGGTGTTTCAAGGACAAAATTTTGTACTGTGAGTGCTGATTAAGGGTTTTATGACCAAGAATCTGGGTGTACACCCAATCCACATCTTATTTGTTTCTAATTCCAGTTTTGTGGTAGATGATCTGACTGCAGATAAAGTATATGTTGTTACTATGAATATGTCAGTATGTCTAGAATCAGGAGGGGCGTGTGAAGTGTTGACCAATGTATTCCAGGATCACAGATTACCTAAAGCAGAATGTGACTATAATTCACAGTTTGTCATTCCTGGTATGTAATTCTGATACAGGCTACCTAAAGCAGAATGTGACTATGATTCACAGTTTGTCATTCCTGGTATGTAATTCTGATACAGGCTACCTAAAGCAGAATGTGACTATAATTCACAGTTTGTCATTCCTGGTATGTAATTCTGATACAGGCTACCTAAAGCAGAATGTGACTATGATTCACAGTTTGTCATTCCTGGTATGTAATTCTCATACAAATATTGTTACTGTGGATTCATTTATTTTCATGGGTACTTATTCTTGGATTGAGGGAAATTTGTATTTTCATGGTTTGGAATAAGTCTGCATAATAGCCTATAAAAAATTAACGCTTCGTTGAACATTTAAACTTTTTGGTTCACGCTTACCCATGTAATCCATGTAAATCGTTATCCCACAAATAATAATGAATTCAAGTTAATTGGTATCCCACAAATGATAATGAATCCACTTTAATTGGTATCCCACCAATGATAATGAATCCACGTAAATTGGTATCCTACAAATAATAATGAATCCACGTAAATTGGTATCCCACAAATGATAATGAATCCACGTAAATTGGTATCCCACAAATAATAATGAATCCACGTAAATTGGTATCACACAAATGATAATGAATCCACTTTAATTGGTATCCCACAAATGATAATGAATCCACGTAAATTGGTATCCCACAAATGATAATGAATCCACTTTAATTGGTATCCCACAAATGATAATGAATCCACGTAAATTAGTATCCCACAAATGATAATGAATCCACGTAAATTGGTATCCCACAAATAATAATGAATCCACGTAAATTGGTATCCCACAAATGATAATGAATCCACTTTAATTGGTATCCCACAAATGATAATGAATCCACATAAATTAGTATCCCACAAATGATAATAAATCCACGTAAATCGGTATCCCACAAATAATAATGAATCCACGTAAATTGGTATCCCACAAATAATATGAATCCACAGTAGTGACTAAATAATTTGTATTTTTTTGTCCATAGCAATAGATTCACAGCTTGCCGCCCAAAAAAACATTTATTCATAGATATTTTTCATGCACTTTTTATTTTCTACACAAAAAAGGATATAATGTTTTCCTTTGTAGAACAATTTTTTGTAAAGTTCACAACATATACTTAAAATCTGTATCTGTTTTCAGGGTTCAATCTGAATGAATACTTAGATGAGAGGAGTGTACCTACAAACACAGTACCCCTGGATGTCCACACTATTGCCCAATTGCTGCACGATACAGCTCTCGCACCATACATGATGGACGATGCTTGTGATCAAACTGTTATACCATATTATCCCAATGATCAAGGATGGAACAGAGGTAAGAGTACAGTCTGTGGTTATCACATGGTTGTCATGTGATCAAACTGTTATACCATATTATCCCAATGATCAAGGATGGAACAGAGGTAAGAATACTCTCTGTGTTAATCACATGGTTGTCATGTGATCAAACTGTCATACCATACTATCCCAATGATCAAGGATGGAACAGAGGTAAGAATACTCTCTGTGTTAATCACATGGTTGTCATGTGATCAAACTGTCATACCATACTATCCCAATGATCAAGGACGGAACAGAGGTAATAATGCGGTTGGTTGGGCGGCCCTGCGGGAGCCAAATGTTGTCTTTGCATTTACTCATGAACCGTTCAACCAAAGCTTTTAAAATTTTAATATGTTGTTACTGACAAAATAATGGAGGTCAGGTACAATAATGAAGATTTTGACTTTTACAGTTCTGGAGTTATGGTTCTTGAAAATTTGAAAAATTAAATTTTTAGAATTAAAATTTAGTTTTGTAAATTAAATACTCACCTTCATAAATTTAGATATCAGTCCACTCGCTGCATTATTCAACCGGAAACCAGCCAGAAAAAGAAACCATGACCCCGTGACAACCTCTCCCACCTGACACCTGTGTGTCCTAAACCTTCATCATTTATTCCTTAAAATGCTAGGCACTAAAAGGGGGATGAAGGGGAGGAGGGAGGGACCTCTGATTTATGAAGGTGAGTATTTAATTTACAAAACTAAATTTTAATTCTAAAAATTTAATTTTTATTACATTAAATACCTCACCTTCATAAATTTAGATAACAGAATTTAACGAAGGGCTGAATCCCCATCACCAGGAGGAGGAAAAACAACCTGTTGAGCAGCAACCAAAGGCCCTAAAGAATAGAGGTTGTCACAATGAAGAGGCATGGACCGTAAATAATGGTTATAAAAGGCACTATCAGACCTCCAAAAACCAGCTGACATGATTTCCGACATAGAGGAGGAATTAAAAATGTTCCAAGAAGAGGCTAAGGCTCTTACTTCATGTGCTTTAACTTGATGTTTAACTAAAACTGCAGAAGAAGCAGATTTATAGGCCAAAATGACAGTATTGCAAATCCAAGTAGAAATGGTTTTGGCAGAAATGTCAGAAATTCCTTTTTTAATAGGAATAAACAACCTAGAAGAACCAGCAGATCTTAATTTTGCTGAAGAAGCTAGGTAAACAAGCAAGGCTCTCACTGGACACAAAACCTGATTATCCGATGTGGGAGGTAAAGCAGGAATAGTAATAATACCAGAACCTTTATCAGGTAACTGGTTCTTTGCTAAAAAAGATGGATCAGTGAGAAGAGTAACTGAAGACTTATCAGATGCAAAGCGGAGACAAGACTCAGAAATTGACAGAGCATGAATCTCACTCCTTCTGCGACCAGTAGCCAAAGCTATCAGAAAACAACATTTATAAGATAAAAATTTGAAGGAGGCTGAATGTAAAGGTTCAAAAGGTGAAAACTGAAGAACCTTCAAAACTAAACCTAAGTCCCAAGAAGGAACCAAACGCCTTTGACGAGGTCTATTAAGGCAAAAGTTTTTTATCAATAATGACAAAAACTCATTATCCCCAAAATCAGAGCCTCCTGAAAGTGATATTGTTCTGGCTATGGCAGATCTATATCCCTTTATAGTAGAAGGAGAATAACCTTTCTCCTCAAAAAGGTAAAGGAAGAAATCCGCTAACTGTTGTACAGTGACAGAGAGTGGATTAATCTGCTTCGACAGACACCAAGTACAGAAGATAGACCATTTGGAGTCATAAACTGCTCCTGTAGATTGTCTGACTGATCCTGAGATACGCTTGGTTGCTCCCTCAGAAAAGCCTCCCTTTCTGAGGGAATCCCTGACAACAACCAAGCGTGCAGATGGAGATTCTCCAGACCTTGATGCAGTTTTCTTCCTCTGAATTGAGACAGTAGATCCTCTCTTAGAGGCAAACAAAGGGGCTTCGCACAACACAGAAGTAGTAGTTCTGGGAACCAAGACTGTCTTGACCAAGCCGGAGCAATAAGAATGGTCTTGCAAAGATCCCTCTGAATCTTGTGCAAGATCTTTGGAAGAAGACGAAAAGGAGGGAACATGTAACTGAACATTCCCTTCCAAGATAGGGTCATAGCATCTACTGCCCAAGCTTTCTCGTCTGGAATGGGAGAAACGTAAGTCTCCAATTTGTGATTCAGACTGGTGGCAAAAAGATCTATATGAGGACGATCCCAACGAAGAATGATCTCCTGAAACACTGATGGATGAATTTCCCATTCTGTGTTCACTGGAACACGGGAACGGGAGAGAGCATCCGCCAGAAGATTTTGACTGCCTGGAACATGTCTCACTGACAGAAAAATATTGAGACTGTGACACAGAAGAAGAATTTCCTTGCTCAGATGATACAGAGAAAAGGAATGGGTCCCTCCTTGATTCTGAAGATAAGCCACTACTGTGGAGTTGTCCGTGGCAACCAGTAGTGACTGACCCTGAATCACAGCCTGAAACTGACGGAGAGAAAGAAACACAGCTCTTATCTCTAGAAGATTGATGTGTTCCTCCAACTGAGCACCTGACCAAAGGCCTGATGCTGTCCTGCCCTCCAGATAAGCTCCCCAACCCATCAGACTCGCATCTGTGAACAAAGTTAGGCTGGGGTCTGGAGGATCCAACAAAACTCCCTTCCGAAGATGTTTTTCCTGAAGCCACCATTGAAGATGAGGTAACAACCGAGGAAGGATGGGAACAGGTGCCTCCCACAACTGAGAAATTGGATGCCAAAACTCCATCAGATACCACTGGATTGGACGAATGTGTAGACGTCCTAGTGGAATGACGTCCATGATCGAAATCAAGAAACCCACCAGCTGAAGCAATTGACGAGCTGGGACAGATGAAAACTGAGTCAGAGCATTGACTAACTGACATACCTTGACTACCTTCTCTTCTGGAGGAAGCACTAGACCCAAATCTGTCCGAAAATGTTCTCCCAGGAAATTGAAACTCTGACTGGGAATTATCTCTGATTTTTCCCATGAAATCAAAAAACCCAGTCTCAGGAGTAAAAGGATAGACAAATTGGTGTGTTCCTCCAAAAGAGAACGGCAATGATTCTTGATGAGAGAATCGTCTAGGTAGGAATGAATGAGAACTGCCCGAGTATGAAGATACGACACCACCGTCTGAAAAATCCTGGTAAAAACTAGGGGTGCAATAGCCAGGCCAAAAGGCATAGCCTTGAAACTGTAAACCTTGTCTGCCCACACCAGTCTCAGGAAATGACGAAACTTGTGAGAAATAGGGATGTGAAAATAGGCGTCCATCAAATCTAGAGAGGTTGTCCAAGTTCCTAAATGAATTGTCGACCTGATAGACCTGTTGGTCTCCATTTTGAAATGTGGGACCACCAGATACTGATTGAGAACAGAAAGATCTAGAACCGGTCTCATTTTCCCGTTCTTCTTGGGTACCAAGAACAGCCGGGAATAAAACCCTAGATGAGAAGGAGGATTTACCTCCTCCAAAACACCCTTCTGAATCAGAATGTTCACTTCGTTTTGTAACAACTGATTCTTTTGAGAATCCTTTGTCACTGACAGATTGATTGGAACAGGAGAAAGAGGAGGCTGTTCCAGAAACTGAAGTTCCAATCCCCTCCGTAAAATCGAAAGTACCCACTTGTCTGAAGTTATCAGAGCCCATTGATCTAGAAAGTGGGACAGCCTGCCCCCCACTGGAAGATGAGGAAGAGGAGAAGTATAATTTTCCTCTTCCAGTGGGGAACGATTCAACGGAGGGGACAACACATCACTTACCCTGCTTCTTTCCCTTAACCACTTTAGCTTTCTTCCCACTTGAATAGTTGGGACGAGAAAAAGCTGGCCTCTTCGTAGACTGTGAAGAAGAAGAAGAGGTAGAAGCCTTGGGTTGATGAGAAGACGAAGAAGAAGAAGGATTATTCATCTGAGTAGTTTTGACAAATCTTTTCCCATCAGTGACCTTCACATCCACCTTGACTACAGGAGGGGCCTTATTCACCTCCTCCTGTAACTGCTCTAAGGAAACAGAGAACAACTTGTCCTTAGACAAAGGAGAACTGACAAGTCTCTGCTGAAGAGCTTCAGAGACAGTTGATTTTTCAAGAATCTCCTGTCTCTTAGCAAGAGTAAAGTTTGCCACAGTACCAAGAAGAAGGAATTGAGACATTCCAAGACTCTTGTCTACCTGAAGCAGCATAGACCTCAAATCTGAAAATTCCTCCCCTTTGTCCTTTAACAGAGACCCAGCTGCTGACAAAAAGTGCTCAGCTGTCTCAAGAACAAAAGTCAAACACCTCAGATTATTCTCTGACTTGACATAAGAAGCTTGAGAAAGTCTGAGGCCATCCAAAGGTTTCGAACCAAGCAAACTAGAAAAAGCCCGGTCACAAGCAGGAGCCGACATACCCAAGGAAGATCCATGGATCTCAAAGTCCTTAGATCTACATCTCCCTGGGTAAGAGGCAGGTCCGAAACCAGAGAACTTACTACCACCAGTTTTGCTAGTGTTAGCAAGATTCTCAGCCAGAGAAGAGTTTACAAAAGACAAAGCAGTTGTAAAGTGCCCAGACTCTGGAAAAGAATAATACCCCTTAGACTCTGGCTTGACTATACCTGAGCAAGCCATGAAATCTGAAGGAGTAGAAGAAACCCTAGGTGGAGACGACATGGGCATATCCGACAAATTCCTACGAATAGAATAGACCAGACTCCTAAGGCATTCTGGGTTGCCTGAAGCAGGATCCTTAGGAGCGAAAGCATCTCCCTCTGTGCTTACTACACTATCAACATCAGAAATACCATCTTGGTCCTCCAAAAAGTTACCTTCCTGACTTCTAGGGGCCAAAGAAACTGAGTCGTCTTCCAACAACTGTCTAGGAGGTCTGGGAGGATCCTGTGCAGGATCCTGAGACAGACCCCTAGACTCCATAAGATCAAGCCTGTTACCAAATTCCAAAAACTTAGCATTAACAGTAGCTTGTATCTTGTGAATGGAGGTGGTAAGACTCCTCATCTCATCCTTAAAGGAGGATGACTCTGAAGAGGATCTACCACCAAACCCCTGACCAGACCAAACTGATTGAGCCGAATAAGGATCAAAAGGCTGGGGATAAGGCGGCAAGTTGGGCATTCCCATAGGCATGGGAGGGTATGCAAAATTCATGGGCCACCTAGTCCGAGAAAAGGGGTCACTCCTGATGCCAGCTGGTAGTGTCTCCTGCCTGCTTGTCGTGCAAGCCACAGGAGACGTTGGTATCTCTGCAGGCCTAGTTACGGTATGTGATACCCTGCTAGGCCTAGATAACCTCAACTGACTAGCACCAGGAGTGAAAGGCAAAGTCCTGACAGGAACAGGTTCCGAGTCCTGTTCCAGACCGACACCAGAAACACCTGGAATAAACTCCAAACTTCTATCCCAAAATTCATCTGAATGGGTGGCCGAACGCCAAGGGGACAACAAATTACCATTGGATGTGTGAATTTGACTGTCACTTACCTCTTGGGTACCTGAAGCTGGAATTTTATCCATAATATTCAGATAAAATTAATATAAAATTATCCAAATATACTATAATAATAAACAAAAATATCAATATAAATTACTAAATATATAAATTATCAACTTGTTAAACTGTTTGTGAAAAAATAAACTTTTTCCTCCTCCACAAAAAAACGTGCAGCATGCGTTGTAGAACCGGAAAAAATGATGAAGGTTTAGGACACACAGGTGTCAGGTGGGAGAGGTTGTCACGGGGTCATGGTTTCTTTTTCTGGCTGGTTTCCGGTTGAATAATGCAGCGAGTGGACTGATATCTAAATTTATGAAGGTGAGGTATTTAATGTAATAAAAATGGCGTTTCCAGTCCTGTCCATGCATTCACTCATGAACTGTTCAACCTAAGCTTTTAAAATTTTAATATGTTGTTACTGATGACAAAATTGAGGTCAAGTTCAATAATGACGATTTTCACTTTTTCCATTCAGGAGTTATGGCTCTTGAAAGATTGAAAAATTGTGTTTCCAGTCATGTTGTTGCATTTACTCATGAACCATTCAACCAAAGCTTTTCAAATTTTAACATGTTGTTACTGATGACAAAATGGAGGTCAAATTTGATATTGAGGATTTTCACTTTCACCATTCATCAGTTAAGGTTCTTGTGATATTGAAAAATGCCAGGACACAAATAAATGTTAATAAATCTGGTTTGCTGTCGCTCTGACAACCTCTTGTTTAAAGATGAGCTAAAATGAAGTTGATATTGTAATTTGCTGGAAAAGTTGTGTATTGTTAAAACTAGAAAATTGGTGTTATGTGTAAAAAAAAGAAGCTAGTAAGATATTAATTAATAAAGTGAAAAAGTGAAGAATTCAAATTATAAATTGTAATATTTAAATAAAAGTAAATTGAAACTTGACAAATTTTGTAATTGAAAATGCTTGAAATTGAAGAACGGTGACAGACAAAAATATTTTTTTGGATGTAGTGTTTGCTATGATCCTGACAATTATGATAAATGTAAGATCATTATTTTAATTCATCTCGCATGTTTTTTTATTAATCATTTTTAAAGACCAAAATTATATGGGGACAAAGTCCCCAATTACGGTAGAAAAATCAATGAAAAAAAAAATTAAAAAAAAATAAAAATCGGGAAAATTTCCCGAAATTTTTCATTCTTCTAATGAACTGAAAATCGTTAACTTTTTTTTTCAGATCTACTTCCTGTTCCGGTTTTCTCCGCTTTTGCGCAATTATCTGTCTTGTTTGCATGAGACTTTGAAAAAATTTATATTTATCAGTCTAGTAAAATATAAGATTGGATCTCAATACAAATTCAATTTTAATAATTGTTTGATATGAAAAAACGTTACCTGTTGAAAGCGTTTCTTTTGTTCACATCGAATATGACATCATAACTTAAAGAACGTCACAGCTAATTCCCTCACAACAGAATCAAAATCGGGAACGTTACGTACGGTATTTTGGTTTCTTTTATCAACGTGATTGAATTAAAAAAATAATACATACAGACTTCGTCCCCATTCACAGGTTATGCCTGCCACATATTATAAGATGATATCTTGGTTGTATACATCAGTCAGTTTTAAATAAATTGAATTCTGTTTTTTCCATCTGCAGCATGTGAAGAATATGTAGAATTACCAGTGCTGCAATCTGGTACCATATGTCATCTGTACAGCTCTTGTACTGGTGTCACTTGTTGTAGCAGCTTTCCAAGGATCAATAGGAATGTTAACACACAGATAAAACTGGATCCCTGTAACCGTAAGATGATCATAGTCATTGAGAAGCTTGAGATTACTATCAGTCTGTTTGGATATACTTATGGCGAAGTCAAAAAAGTAAAATTGCACGGAGTAATTGGTCTTGAGTAAGTACTAGTATTTAAAGAATAATTGAAAGGACTATACATGTATTAGGTCTTAAGTGATGATCTGTAAAGACCTTAGAAGTTAAATGTAGGACTATACATGTATTAGGTCGTAAGTGATGATCTGTAAAGACCTTATAAGTGAAATGTAGGACTATACATGTATTAGGTCGTAAGTGATGATCTGTAAAGACCTTAGAAGTCAAATGTAGGACTTTACATATATTAGGTCTTAAGTGATGATCTGTAAAGACCTTAGAAGTCAAATGTAGGAATTTACATATATTAGGTCTTAAGTGATGATCTGTAAAGACCTTAGAAGTCAAATGTAGGACTATACATGTATTAGGTCTTAAGTGATGATCTGTAAAGACCTTAGAAGTCAAATGTAGGACTATACATGTATTAGGTCTTAAGTGATGATCAGTAAAGACCTTAGAAGTCAAATGTAGGACTATACATGTATTAGGTCTTAAGTGATGATCTGTAAAGACCTTAGAAGTCAAATGTAGGACTATACATGTATTAGGTCTTAAGTGATGATCTGTAAAGACCTTAGAAGTCAAATGTAGGACTATACATGTATTAGGTCTTAATTGATGATCTGTAAAGACATAAGAAGTCAAATGTAGGACTATACATGTATTGGGTCTAAAGTGATGATCTGTAAAGACCTTAGAAGTCAAATGTAGGACTATACATATATTAGGAATATTTGTTTCAAATGAGTAAAGGTTTCAAAAAACATATTTTCAGATTCAAAATTGAAAATCTTGAAGCAGAAAGGAAGTTTATGGTAGACCTAGAGATGAGTATATGTATGGAGACAAATGGATCATGTGAAATAACTGTCCCTGTCCTGATAAGTACAGCCCTACCAAAGGCACCATGTGAATGGAAGAATGATTATGTTCAAGCAGGTATTTAAAAATCGGAATGATTTAGCATAGAATGTAAAAACGCAAATGATAACAATTTCAGCTCAAGGTTAAAGGTTTGAAAAGCAAACTATGTCAAATGTTTTAGAGCATGAAGACCAAAAGGACCTAAGCACAATAACCAATACAAATTATGAATATGATAACCAAGTTATTTAAATACACAACCCAATGAAATGCTTTAGGGATCCAAATGATTTGAAGTCTTTATGTGCAATACATCTACCAAGGGAGTTAAAAGATTTTTAAATGACTTGTAATATTTATAATTCTTAGTGTTACAGTCAAAAGAAAAATAATAAAAAGATTGTTTATACAAAATTCTCAGAAATGATCCTGAATATGTTTAATTGTCATTTGTTCCATGTTTGCATTGTGTTCTGATTCTTTGTAAATATTTTTTAGGGTAAATTTATTTCTGTTTGATGTGATGCTGTTCTAATCTTATTTTAATTGTCTTTTGTTTATACTGTATCTTTTCTGTGGTAATCTGTTATGTAATAGGGAAATGTGTGTTAACACCTGAGCAAACATCCAACCTCATATCTTCTTGCAAATTCTTTGACCTGACAATTAAACCATCCTGATCTAACTTTCGGCCCTATATTTTAATTTTGCTAATAAATGTGTCAGTGAACAAAATCCTCAAAGTCACACATAATGAGTTCATATTAATTTCATAGTAATTTAAATAATTTAATTACCCCTGATTTCTTTCAGAACACACTGTTTGAACTCATGATATGTAAAATTAAGGATTTAGTGCTCACATTATTATCAACCTAATTTTTCCTGCTATCACCTATCTTGTAAATAAACTCCTGGGAAATACTGTGTAGCAATGCCATTGGTATCCATGTTTGAATTAAACATAAATCGTAATTTACAAAATGTAATTGCAACTTTTATTTTATATATATACATCACAATTATAATTTGGCCCTTGGGGAAACTACTCAGCTAAAAAATTTAATTTTTTGCTCCATGCCTAAACCAAGAGCCTAGCTATGTGCATACTGAAAAGTAGCAAAGTATAGACCCCTGGCTTGACATCACACCAATCCAATTGGAACGATGGTTCAAAATAAATGCATGAGGCTATCAGGAAGCCTATGAGGCTATCATTCCTAGAGGCTATCATGCCTATGAGGCTATGAGGAAGCCTATAATGAGACAATGAGGAAGCCTGTAAGGAGGCTATGAGGAAGCCTAGTAGTGTTGATGTTGAATTGGTGTTGGAATGAATTTGTATGAAATTTGACAGTTTATCCCCAGAAATTCTTGGGGGATGAGTGAAATTTTTGAAACAACCAGTGATAAAATTTCATAAATGAAATCAATAAACATAATGCTGAGATTGCTTCCCCTGTCATGGCAATATTGAAGGTGAAAGGAGGGGTCGGTGGGAGGCAAGTTTTTAGCTAAAACACTATTAGCACTATTAGCCAAGATTATTCTATAACTGAATAATCTGCATTTAGATAAATGAATACTCAAGGCAGCATACACAGGTTTTTAATACACAACTTCTTAATGGGATACTCCTAAGTGGGAGGAGTTAAAACTGCACCCAGATTAATGTATCAAGAAACAAAGGACAAAGGAAGCCAAATGCCACAAGTGGTCACTAATTAACAAGACATGTATATTTGTATTGGAACTGATGAAATTAGACCTCCTGCTAAGAACATGTGATAAACTTCATATCTAACTGATTGACATATGATAATAAATCTGTTTCATCTCAACAGCAAAGAAAATACACATCCTGGGAAAATCCTAAAATAATGACTACTGAGTAATTAAAATCAAATTATGTATAAACATAACTTATATAACATATAAGTACCTATTTATACAAAATTCTCAGAAATGATCCTGAATATGTTTAATTGTCATTTGTTCCATGTTTGCATTGTGTTCTGATTCTTTGTAAATATTTTTTAGGGTAAATTTATTTCTGTTTGATGTGATGCTGTTCTAATCTTATTTTAATTGTCTTTTGTTTATACTGTATCTTTTCTGTGGTAATCTGTTATGTAATAGGGAAATGTGTGTTAACACCTGAGCAAACATCCAACCTCATATCTTCTTGCAAATTCTTTGACCTGACAATTAAACCATCCTGATCTAACTTTCGGCCCTATATTTTAATTTTGCTAATAAATGTGTCAGTGAACAAAATCCTCAAAGTCACACATAATGAGTTCATATTAATTTCATAGTAATTTAAATAATTTAATTACCCCTGATTTCTTTCAGAACACACTGTTTGAACTCATGATATGTAAAATTAAGGATTTAGTGCTCACATTATTATCAACCTAATTTTTCCTGCTATCACCTATCTTGTAAATAAACTCCTGGGAAATACTGTGTAGCAATGCCATTGGTATCCATGTTTGAATTAAACATAAATCATAATTTACAAAATGTAATTGCAACTTTTATTTTATATATATACATCACAATTATAATTTGGCCCTTGGGGAAACTACTCAGCTAAAAAATTTAATTTTTTGCTCCATGCCTAAACCAAGAGCCTAGCTATGTGCATACTGAAAAGTAGCAAAGTATAGACCCCTGGCTTGACATCACACCAATCCAATTGGAACGATGGTTCAAAATAAATGCATGAGGCTATCAGGAAGCCTATGAGGCTATCATTCCTAGAGGCTATCATGCCTATGAGGCTATGAGGAAGCCTATAATGAGACAATGAGGAAGCCTGTAAGGAGGCTATGAGGAAGCCTAGTAGTGTTGATGTTGAATTGGTGTTGGAATGAATTTGTATGAAATTTGACAGTTTATCCCCAGAAATTCTTGGGGGATGAGTGAAATTTTTGAAACAACCAGTGATAAAATTTCATAAATGAAATCAATAAACATAATGCTGAGATTGCTTCCCCTGTCATGGCAATATTGAAGGTGAAAGGAGGGGTCGGTGGGAGGCAAGTTTTTAGCTAAAACACTATTAGCACTATTAGCCAAGATTATTCTATAACTGAATAATCTGCATTTAGATAAATGAATACTCAAGGCAGCATACACAGGTTTTTAATACACAACTTCTTAATGGGATACTCCTAAGTGGGAGGAGTTAAAACTGCACCCAGATTAATGTATCAAGAAACAAAGGACAAAGGAAGCCAAATGCCACAAGTGGTCACTAATTAACAAGACATGTATATTTGTATTGGAACTGATGAAATTAGACCTCCTGCTAAGAACATGTGATAAACTTCATATCTAACTGATTGACATATGATAATAAATCTGTTTCATCTCAACAGCAAAGAAAATACACATCCTGGGAAAATCCTAAAATAATGACTACTGAGTAATTAAAATCAAATTATGTATAAACATAACTTATATAACATATAAGTACCTATTTATACAAAATTCTCAGAAATGATCCTGAATATGTTTAATTGTCATTTGTTCCATGTTTGCATTGTGTTCTGATTCTTTGTAAATATTTTTTAGGGTAAATTTATTTCTGTTTGATGTGATGCTGTTCTAATCTTATTTTAATTGTCTTTTGTTTATACTGTATCTTTTCTGTGGTAATCTGTTATGTAATAGGGAAATGTGTGTTAACACCTGAGCAAACATCCAACCTCATATCTTCTTGCAAATTCTTTGACCTGACAATTAAACCATCCTGATCTAACTTTCGGCCCTATATTTTAATTTTGCTAATAAATGTGTCAGTGAACAAAATCCTCAAAGTCACACATAATGAGTTCATATTAATTTCATAGTAATTTAAATAATTTAATTACCCCTGATTTCTTTCAGAACACACTGTTTGAACTCATGATATGTAAAATTAAGGATTTAGTGCTCACATTATTATCAACCTAATTTTTCCTGCTATCACCTATCTTGTAAATAAACTCCTGGGAAATACTGTGTAGCAATGCCATTGGTATCCATGTTTGAATTAAACATAAATCATAATTTACAAAATGTAATTGCAACTTTTATTTTATATATATACATCACAATTATAATTTGGCCCTTGGGGAAACTACTCAGCTAAAAAATTTAATTTTTTGCTCCATGCCTAAACCAAGAGCCTAGCTATGTGCATACTGAAAAGTAGCAAAGTATAGACCCCTGGCTTGACATCACACCAATCCAATTGGAACGATGGTTCAAAATAAATGCATGAGGCTATCAGGAAGCCTATGAGGCTATCATTCCTAGAGGCTATCATGCCTATGAGGCTATGAGGAAGCCTATAATGAGACAATGAGGAAGCCTGTAAGGAGGCTATGAGGAAGCCTAGTAGTGTTGATGTTGAATTGGTGTTGGAATGAATTTGTATGAAATTTGACAGTTTATCCCCAGAAATTCTTGGGGGATGAGTGAAATTTTTGAAACAACCAGTGATAAAATTTCATAAATGGCCATAACACAGATGGTAACAGCTGAGTGTCCCCAAGGATTTGTGAGGTTAGGGAGGGGGTACCTTCAATAAAGCCATGAAATAAAAAAAAAATAATAAAAAAAATAATAAAAATAATAAATGTTATCACATAATAATACACAATATCAAAATCAATTGTCAAACAAAAACAATATCATCTAGAATCTCTGTAAAAAACATGCGTATGGAAAAAGATTGACAAAGCTGTACAATTAAATAGCAAATTTAATTTGTCTTTAATTGGTGTTTGGTGGTGGACATTTCTTGTAACTGACATAGGATAACACAATTTTTGTTTCAGATTTTTCATTCCTTGGTTTCCTGAATGAGAAAGGTATAGGTGTAAATGATAATCTGGATATCAATCAGCTGTCTGCCTTGATAGAGAGGTTAGCCATTGGAGATTTCTTGATGGACACACAATGTAGTAGTTCTGCATCTCCCTACAGTGGACATACAAACGGATGGACTAATTGTAAGTTGTCCTGTAAATAATTTATTTTTTACAGATATTCGTAAAAGATGTATATATCAACCAAAATACATGTACTAATTTATTCCAAATATAAAATTTTGTGTTGATAATGTATTTAAGCCTGACCAATATTATATAGTACATATGGGTTATATCAAACTTTGAAATAACATTAAACATTTGCATGAATTTTGATTTCAACAGTTATTACGTTTGAGCAAATTTTCCTATAATTTAACTGAGTTTTACTTGTGTTTTAAACCAGACAAATTGATAATTAGAGAAATCTTAATTTTTTCAACTGAATTTTGTATTTGTAACGAGTCAAAAAAAAAGATTACTGTGATCAACTATTTATTGCTTACTTTTTGACAAAGTAGATAGATATTCAATTCTGCTTTAAAAAAATCATGCTGAAAACCTTTTTTTTTTTATACAAAGCATTTTAATTTTTGTTGATTTCTTGTTTGCCTTAAATTAAGGCAATCGATTAAAACCAGAAGTTGAGAACCCCCACCATCTCTTTTTTTCATTTGAAACCTATAAAAGATATCAATAACTGATTGTAATTGGTCATCAAAACTCCTCCTTTTAATTTTGATAATGACTTTTTAATAATTAGATGATCACACAGAATCATTGAAGTAGCTAATTTTTTTTTTATATAAACAGCATGTGGACAGTCTATGGCAGCTCTTCCTACTTTATCAGGAGCTGTATGTAATGTTGGCAGTGATTGTACAACTGTATACTGTTGTTTGCCAGACACCAGAATTGGAAAAAGTTTTGAGACATTTGTGAAGTTTGAACCATGTCTTTTCACACTGAATGTTGGAATAGACAAATTAACATTCAGTACACTTTTGTTTGATTATGAATGGGGTCAGCTGACTGAAGTTTGGTTGTTTGGATATGTTAGAATGGAGTAAGTATTGTCTTCACTTAAGAAAATCTTGTATAGTAAAACTGGTATTGGTACATGTATTTTCATCACTAAGAGTTGAATTTTTTGTCAAGCTAAATTAATCAATGAAATATTACAGGTCCCATTGAAAACAATTCACAGAGAACAGTAGCTCTTGTATTTATTCAATGGGACAGGTGAACTTGCAAAAATTTAAATACCTTGACAAAGAGGAACTGATTTTGTGGAAAGATTTCATGTTTTTAAACCATAAAATCAAACTGTTGTATAATATTCAATAATTTAATATTTTACATGTGTCCTATTCAGTCAAAATTTTGTTTGTATATAAATGATGTTTAAGATAAAAGAGAAAGAGCATTTGGAGTAAAACCTGTTTAGTGTCAAATGTATTTATAGATTTTAAATTTGTAGAATAAAATGTCGAATCTTAGTTCTTCAATAAAAACGATACCCTTTTTAACTGGTTATATAGTCAATAAAATGGAAAAATAATACCTCATGCTGGTAATTAATATGGGGACGGAGTCCCCAATAACAGTAGAAAATTCAAGATAAAAAAAAAAAAATACGGGAAAATTTCCCGAATTTTTCATTGTACTAATGAACTCAAAATCGTTCAAATTTTTTTTTGTCGTGTTTTGAAATCCCGGACCTGTGCAGAAATGTACAATGTACTTCCTTTTTCCGGTCTCGTTTGTATGAAACTTTGAGTAAAATATATATTTATCAGTCTAGTATAAAATAGGAAGGAACGCGCAATACCAATTTCATTTTTAATAATTCCTTGATATGAAAAAACGTTACCTGATGATAGCGTTTCTTTGTTTACATTGCATATGACGTCATAATTTAAATAACGTCACAACTAAATCCCTAACAACAGAACCAAAATCGGAAACGTTACGGTATTTTCGTTTCTTTTTTTTTAAACAAATATTTAAATTACAAAAAAATAATTCATACAGACTTCGTCCCCATTTACAGGTAATGCCTGCCTCATATTATAGAGGAAACAAAACCCTAAGCCTGAACGATAATTACACAGGATATGTATTTTGCAATTATCTTTTCTAAATATATACGAAGTTTGTAAAAATGTAAATACTAAAAAAAGACCAAGCACACCTGATTTAATTAAAACTTGCATTTTTTCTACAGGTTTACAGTAAAGGACTTAGAGATTGAGGGTGATTATTTAATTGACATGAAACTTCAGATTTGTCGTGAGTCAGATACAGAAACAACACCATGTGGAATTGATATTGTAATCTTTGATAAATACAGACTTCCTAAATTGTCATGTGACTGGAATTCAGGATTAGATACAGGTAAATATTAGTATTTTCACAAAAAATTTTATATATAAATTTGGTGACAATTTATAAAAGAGAGAAGGGCATGTGGTGATTTTTAATTTAAAAATGTAATCCAGTCAAATATTATGTATGCATGCATCATTCTATGCTACAAAGTTATGTTTGAAATATGAAATGAGCAGAAAATATGACAGATATAATTGGAAACCGAGGAAAAAATAGTAAAAAATAGTGTGAAAAAAGCCCTGATATATATGGACGAAAGTAAATGATGATTAAAAATCCTGTTTTTTCAGTGATAAAGTCTTATTTAATGAATCTAAATCACAAAGATCTGATAAGACCAAATATATCATTTCCATTTTATTTCCTAGGATTCCAAGGATTGACAACATGGCTGACAGACAATAGTGTAACCAAGACAGAACCTCTGAGGGGACCAGAAACATCCAAGTTAATGTCTGACGCTGGCATAGCAGCTTATCTGTATGAGCCTCCATGTGATCAACAGGGTAGTACCTTTTCTGGAAATGTTGGAGGTGTCAAAAATGGTAAGGGATTTGTATTAGCTGTCTGTTGTATATTTTGGACTGTGAAATGCATCCTTTTGTGACAGTTGTATATACCGTTTTTATATCCTTAAAATATAACAAGCCTGGCTTGTCAATGCAGTATAAAATTACAATTTCACACTTCTATGTATTTTGAAATGCTTGTTAATTTTAACATATCCTCTACACAGTTTGATACTAATTTTTTCCCTACATTTCAAAGAAAAAATCAAAAGGTATCCCCCCCCCCCCACCCTAGAAATTCAAATTTTTCTTATGTATCTTAAAGAAAGAAATATAAAGGTGTCTTTTTTTTTCTCCATTGTTTTTGTGTATTATACATAACCTATTGAAAAAGTCTTTATTTGTAAACTTGATATTTTAGATTTCTTTTTGCATTTAAAAAAACAAACTATTACCTATCTGCAGATTGTGGAATGACTGTTTCTGTCCCTGTGCTGCCATCAGGAGTTGTCTGTACTGTTTCCATGGATACATGTACTGGTTTAGAATGCTGTATCACCATTCCACTAACAAACAAGACGATGAACTTCCATATTAACATAAACCATTGTTACCAGGACATAACTGTTGGCTTGGAATCAATGTACAGACAATACAAATTACTGGAGTACACTTTTGGAACTATTGAACATTTTAACCTTATAGGAGTTGGAAGAATGGAGTAAGTGTTTTTGTTATGAATGCTAGGATTTTTGTAACCCTAAAGTTGGATATCCCTTTCCATATCCAAATTTTGATAATAAAAGAAATTATCTAGAATACCAACATGATATGACTAATCAGATGTCTGATAGGGGTGTCTTGCTAAGTTGCAATTTTTAAAGTATTGGACTTGTAAGACATAAATTTAAATGAAGATGGAACAGGATTTTCATTTGAATTATCTCCCCTTTGCCAGAAAAAACCAATTGAAAGTAAATCAATTATGACAATTGTTTTTTCCACATCCCTAATGCATAATACCAATGTCTAATAGGCCTGATACACACTGAAAATTATAACTAAAGGTGCTTTTCCAGATGCTTTTTATATATTTTATTGAAGCATACTTAACCTATTCTGCTGAGTTTTAGAGAAAAACAGTTTGCTGAGGTGTAGAGAAAACACAGCTGAAATATTTTGCTATCTAAAACTTACTGTTAACAATATTTCTATAGATGTAGTGATTTGATGGGAAACTTTGTTAAATATTTTGTAACCAGAAAGTTTTCTGCTTAAATTCAAAACATCAATAGAGAATCTGTTATACATTAAAATTATGAAAAAAATAGAGATAGCTTCTTATTCTTGCTTTTAAGTATTTTAAATGTACGGTAAGTTTCCTTTGGCATGAATGAGTGTTTTTGGCCTTTTCATTTAAAATATATAGAGAGAAGTAAATGTAAATGGCCCATAGACACATTCTCCATTTGTTTTGTTAATGCATTGAGAAGGGGAAAATCCAGAAAAGTTACAATATATTAGGGCAGTGTTAAAATTGTGTAAACCTGAATTTTTTTAGTTCTGGAGGATAGTGCAACAGATATCGTATTTCATTTTCAGATACAAAATAGAGGACTTCATTGGAGAGGGAGCTTACTTGTTGGATGTAAGCTTTTCCTTCTGTTTAGAGACGGGAAGTTGTGAATTTACAGAAACTATCATCCAGGATGTAAAGTTTCCTAAAAAGAGATGTACATGGGATGATACATATAGGGTGAAAGGTAAAAATCAATTATATTAATGTGCCAAATATCAGACTGTGGGAGCATGACAGTGGCTAAGTGGTCTAAGAGTTTATCTACACTAGCCTGTCAACAAACATTTTTTAAATAATTGTTTTAAAGAAAAGAAAAAAAAACTTGCTTTAAAAAGTCATTAAAATCTTGTTAATCACCATATTTTTCAATTTAAAAAATGTTTACCGTAGGAAAGAATTAATAATATGACTTTTCACGTTCTAATGTGTCCCATTGAAAATATAGAAAGCATCAAATTTGGGTTTTTTTCTTAAATATATGAAGTAGAAGAAAATTATTTCTCTATTTTCTTTAAACAGAATTGTGGATAAGTTGATTCTAAATTCAACCAATTTTATTTTTTTTAATTTGGTCTATTTATTAATCGTCTTGAGTATGCATGAAATATTTGCCTTTATTTGTCATTATGCAACTAACAATCAATCAATAAATCCATTTATTTATTGTGTAAATCTGATATTTAATTTCAGACTTTTCACTGAATCAATGGAGCAGAGAGAGATCTATTGACACAACACAAGTGTACCCAGCTTATTACATCTCAGAACTTCTACAGAACTTAGACCTGACCAGATACTTCCAATCATCACAATGTAGCCGTGCCACTTCACCGTATGATTCATCAACCAATGGATGGAAAAAAGGTAAGCTGATTTCACAAGATTAGTCAAAAACTACACAACCTTATTCGTAGAGTTTTATTAAGTTATTGTTTTTTTTTTAAAATAAAGATTTGTAATAATGTTGAGTTAAGAAAAAGTTAATTTTGAAATGATTTCTAAAAAATGCTCCGAAAATATGTCTGAAATACTTGTTAATGAAAATATAAAATAATTTTCTTGAAAGTCCATTTATATTGAAAATTCTCTTAAGCTAAAGATATATATCTCAAGACAGGTGGTTCACATGAAAGTAAAATTCACTATCTTATTTCAGAATGCTCTGACACAGATGTCGTAACTAACTCTACCAATCCAATGACATGTCGACTGAAGTCAGACTGTGCTGCTATTAGCTGTTGTTTGGATGAAGATTTCATAAGCAAGACTTTTGAAGTTTTCTTTGAGATAGATGATTGTGAGAGAAAGATATACATTGGAATAGAAAAACTGAAGTTCTATATTCCTCTGCATGACTTTGAATTTGGTAAGATTCATGTGAATAAAAAGTGGATTTTTTGCATTATTCTTTATGATTTTGCTTCCATTTTTATATGATTCACTTTTTTAAGATGTTCAATGAATTAATTTTAAAAATACCTTTCTACTTATAAATTGTGATAGATTATTATTCAAATATAATGACATCCAATCACTATAGTCTATAATCTTTCATGTATTAGGATTTTAATTCATGCATACTTCTGTTCTTTTAGATAAATGGCATGAATTCAGTTTAGTAAAGACAATACGCATAAGGTGAGATAAAGAAGGTTTACTATTGAATAATGCTGGGTTGCTGTCTTAGAGATTTTAGCAACAAATCTTTTATGGGTATTTTGTCACTGATCAAAAGGAAAAAGACCAATAAAATAGATGGCAGAAATGAATAAATCCTATAAGAAACCATAAAAGAAAATAAGATATTGTAGATTGGTTAAATATTTATTCTTTGATTTACATTTTTCAAACGACTTTCCGGAATTGAAAATAATAAATTGACTATTTCATTTAAGAATCAGAAAAGTTATTTTAATATGTAAGACAAAACAAAATGTAAATTAAGAATTTGAACTATAACATAAAGTTAATTATTCATTCAGGTACAATATATATGACCTATGGAGTGAAGGAGTATATATGGTATCTTTGGAGATATCGTCCTGTTGGGAGATGTATAGTAGTTGTGCCTGGACCCAGTCTGTTCTGGACTATGCCAGATTTAAAAAGCAGACTTGTGCTTCACAGATGACATACCAGAATGCAGGTAGTTATGTCTTAAAAATTGATTCATTAATGTTATAATGAAGTGAAAAAATGTTTCAGTGATTTGTGAAAAAAAAAGCAATTTTTTTTTTGAAAATTGATTAATTTATGTTAGTATGAAGTTAAAAATGTTTCAGTATTTTGAAAAAAAAGAGAACATTGTACGAGAATTTTAATTCCTTATACCTGCCAGGGAAGTATAAAGGAATCACATTGTCTGTTTACCTATCCATCTGTTTATAAAAAAGAAGATGCAGTATGATTGCCAATGAGGCAACTCTTTACAAGAGACCAAATGACACAGAAAATAACAACTATAGGTCACTGTACGGCCTTCAACAGTGAGCAAAGCCCATACTGCATAGTCAGCTATAAAAGGCCCAGAAATGACAAATGTAAAACAATTCAAATGAGAAAACTAACGGCCTAATTAATGTACAAACAAAATTGAACGAAAAACAAATATGTAACACAGCAACAAACGACAACCACACATAGGCACATACGTACAGAATTTGGCGGGGTTAAACATGTTAGTGGGATCCCAACCCTCCCCTAACCTGGAACAGTGGTGTAACAGTACATCTATCTATCTGTCTGTCTGTGTCAATCCAACTGTCCATGTGCCAAGTAACTCCTCCTTAATGGCTAGACAAATATTAATGAAATTTTACACAGTTGTAGACTTATAGACCCAAAGGGTCGGGTGTTCTAATTATTGTTTTTATATCTCACTGTATTATATAATATTTTGTGAAAAACACATGTCACTATAATAAATAATTTACTTACTTACTTACTGTAGAACACTACTTCTGAATGTATATATAGGAATCTTATTCCAAGTAAACATGTTGAAGGGGAGATAATCAAATTAACTTGCTTCATTATTGCAATAGTTGTAATAGTCACTTGTAAGCCCAATTCTCCCTCCAGAACAGTCAGACGGATATTGATGAAACTTTACATTAATGTTAAACACTACCTGAGGATGCGCATTAAGGAATATTATACCTGTCATTCATAATGTCTTTTGTTTGTAGATAATTTCAGGTTATTTGAAGGATTTCTTTTCCACATAGTGAATGTTTTATTATTTCCCACTTTCAAACTATAAAGATCACTTCAAAACAATAAAAGTTACGTAAAGGATCTAGACCTGATTGCTAGTCTTATATGCATTATAGAACATACAAAGTAAGACAAGATATACACATATAGATAGATAAATGCCATTTTATTACAGGCTTCTCTCTGACAACTTGGGCGACTAGTAACAGTATTGACAAGGATGCCATGACTGAAACGGACCTTACACGACTCTATGATGAACTGGATGTGGCTTGGTATCTTAAAAACTCATGTGACTATGAAATGTCACTGTTTATAGCTAATGGATGGAATAATAGTAAGTTAAAGTATAAAAGTAGATTTTGCGTTTATAACCAGTGGTCAGATATACTTTCAAAAGGTGGAGACCAACATACTTTTAACATCAAGGTTGAAGATGTATGTTAAATAAATGTTCAGAAAAATTTCATGGAAACTTTTTTATTGGCCCCTCTACCTCATTCAGATGTCTATTTATTAGAAAAAATTGAATTAAAAGAAGTAGTCAAATGTAAACTATGTGTAAATTTTAAGGAGTATTCTTTCATTATTATATAATTATTTATAACAAATTGTTTCAGCTTGTGGTTCAACCATTAACAACTTGCCAATGTTACCCAGTGGTACTTCCTGTTATATATCAGATGTATGTACAGATGTAAGATGCTGTGTTTCCGTACCATTTTTGGGTAACCATACATTTGATTTCTCACTTAATTTGTATGGCTGTACACAGTACATGGAGATTAGTTTGGAGAATTACAAGGAACAATTCATGTTGAGAGACTACACCTTTGGACTGGAAGATTATTTGTGGATTAAAGGAGTATTCAGACTCAAGTAAGTGTTTTTTAAGTCAATTATTCCTATCTCTAAGCTTGACTACGTTAAAACAAAGTCTGCCTTTCATTCCTGGCATCCCACCTTGAAGAACCTGCCTGTTATATTAATTAATAATAGTTACTCATCTTGAATATGCATGAAATGATTGCTTGCCACTGAACTTTAAGCAAACAAGCAACAATTAGTCAATCATTTCAATTCAAAGGATAAATTTTAAAGTGATTGTATGTAGGTTCTTCACATGATTACCTGTTTTAAATATTTTTTTTCAAATCCAGGTACACAATAGATGATTTGCCAGACCAGAATCTCTACAGAATATCTGTTATGTTTGAGGTGTGTACCACCAATGGTGCACTGTGTGAGTACAGCCTTACGGTTATGGACAGCGTTGAACTACCAAGATCTTCATGTCTACCACAGTGGGGATATGGATATTCTAAAGATGGTAGGTTTACTTGCATCTGGCTTCAATAAAAATCACAGGCTTAGATCTGTAGTAGGCATCAGTGAAGCAGCTACCCTACAACACAAGTAACCAAAACGGCATTCTCCAACAAAAGACGGGTGTCTATACAATATCTATTATCAACAACAAGTTCTTAAAAAAAAGAAAAAAACTTACATTTATAAGATCAAGTCTATGGGTAAAGGATAATGAGTTGATCACATGTTTTCCATTCTTTTTGATATAATTTAACTAGCAGCAGACATTAGGCGTGTTCCATGGAACACATGGGGCCCTTTCAAAAAGGTTAAACTATCTATTGAAGCAAATTTATCCTTTCACTTAAATTTTCACTGTACTTGATATCCACCCATATTGGAAATTTCAAAGTGCCTTCATTAGGTCCCATGTATGCTTTTATGGAACAGCCCTTACAACAATACTGATAATGCCTATAGACTCTTTGCCACAATATGGTTATTATTTAAAATTTAAGTGTACAAAAGCTCCTTGGGCCTCAATATAAAATGAGAGCTTTTTTGCCTTATATGGAATATGCAAGAGATTGAAATGCAATCATCTCATTTCTTTTAATGTAAGATTTGGTTTAGCGTACAATAATTCTATTATCATTTATTTCAGGTTTTACAAAAGAACAATGGAAGACAAGTCGAGGTCTTGAAGATGATGCAACACTGAACGCCTGGCAGATTGCCAAGTTATTGGAAGAAACAGAAGTAGCTCTATACCAAAACAAACCTCGCTGTAATCATACAATGGGAGACTACCAAGGATCAGTAGATGGTTGGGTTAACAGTAAGTCAAAATTTCTTGATGTTTTTGTAAACAATATAAAGTAATAAAAGTTTTTAAAAAAAGCAAAATTCTTCCATAAGGAATTGAATCAAAGCATTAGGTGAAGATAATCTAATAATTCAGACTGCCTATGGAATAAAAGGTGACCTTTTCTGTATCAACTGTGCCATTAATGAGATCAAAACTACTGTGGGTTTATTATAGCCCGGCCACACTGTTTGTTTACATATTAAAGTCTGTTTAAGATGAACCACTACTGGTATTAAAGTCAATGATGCTTGGTATGCAGTTGTATTAGCACAACTCAGTCTTGTATGGAGATTGTATAACCTTGCCCCCACTCTCAAGTTTCATCGATTTGAAACTTCTGCATATAGTGTACATGTTAAAGTTTGTGTTTTGATTAATTTAAGGGACACTTATGATTTATTTTTAGCATTGGCATGTCTCATTTACACAGATTAATTTGCACTGCATCTCGGTCATGGTTTATTGTCTTTGTATGTTTTGCATAGTTTACATGTTAAAGTATTGCCATTTTAAATTCAACATTGACATAAAATGTTAAAACTACCTACCTTATATCGGAAATGGTGTAAAATAAAGCAACACTTGAAATTCATTGAAGTCATCAACCTGCCAGATGGGTTGCAAATAAACATAAATTTAGAAATTGATTGATTGATTTATTGATTGGTGTTTAACGCCACTTTCAACACTATTATGCTATTTCGTGGCTGTTTGTTTTTATTGGTGGAGGAAACCAGAGTGCCCGGAGAGAACCACTAACCTTCGGTTGAAAAACTGACAATCTTAGTCAATTAAGATAAAAAAATTGATGTTAGATGAATTTTCAAATGATTTTGTTTAAAAAAAAATATCTGTGAAATGTTTGTTTACAGACTGTACATTTGGAGTGTCCCCTGGTGTTCTGGATGGAGATATTGTTTGTTTAATTGGTAGTAAATGTTCTGAAGTGTCCTGCTGTGTCAATGACCCTGAGACCATGAGTGACTTCAATGCCTACCTTAGTCTGGATCCCTGTCAATTCACCTTACTGATTGGGGTAGAGAAATACAGCTTCCAAGTCTCTCTCATTGGCTTTGACTTTGGTGAGTATGGATTAATATTTGATGTGTTGTAATTGTTTGGTACTTTTGATAATAAATCAATTGTTTGATTAAAAGGATTTGTTTGAGACAGCAACCCAATAACACAGAAAACAATAGGCAACTAGAAAAATATATCTGAAAAAGGAGGAAACATGTCAATGTACACTGTCTCCAATATTTATAGAAAAAAAAAGGAAAATTCCTCTTGGGGACAAACTTGATATAAGAAAATTTATGTATTATTCTTTGTTCTTTCAGAGAAGAGTTACGAGTTAGATCTTGGTGGTATATACAAAGTCAGGTAATTATTGGATTCACTAATTTAAAAATAGTAAATTTGAAGGCATGCAGAAAATAAACTGTTAGTACGGTTCCAGAAAAAAGTATATAGAGGTCTTAAGAGGCAAGAAATGTATATCTTAAGTGCCTTCCAAGACCACTGGAACACCCCTTAGGCATTCAACTTTTTCCCACAAAATTATGAAGCCCAATCCTATGACATTAGTGGAGGCACTATGTTTTCTGGTCAGTCCTTTTGTCTATTCTGTAACGGGTTAAAATATTTGGTTTGAGTAATTTATCTTTAGTCTTGGTCACATCAGATTGAAACTTAGTACACATGTTCATTATTATGTGTTATGCCAGTTCACTGAATATAACAAAATGTCATTTTAAAATGATAGTGTGAGCATGGTGTCCTATGGACAATTATATTCTTTGTTTTAGTAGTGCACATACCTGTCAACTGACCAGTATTCTGCATGTGTGACCCGAGATTTTCACAATTCTAAGGGATCACCCGGGACACCCGCCGGGTCATTGAATAACCCGGGAATTCCGAAAATGACCCGTTTTCACCTGGATTTCTTAGCCTTGAGATTGAATTCATAAGTGATTTTCCTTTGAAATACCGTCAAATTCTTAATTCTACCATGAACAGGTAGTTCAGCTAGCTGTGTAAACTGTCAAATTAAGTGACCCGTTTAAGTGCATGGCTTCACTTGACAGCTTTGGTGTCAAACACACTGTTAATTAACACCAATTACCTTAGTTTAAGGTTGTAAAGAATTTCACTGTTGTTTTACAAACATTTTTCATCTTGAGTTACTTCCCCTTTTTTATCACCATTCAAAATTGTTCCTTATATTTACGTTTTGTGAGGTAAAAAAGATTAAATCTACAATAAATAGAATTCAAATACATATTGAAATATAACTTTTCATTATTTTCATACCTTAATACAATTATGAACAAAAAAGTTGAAATATTATTTTTTCATCTATACTTCCTTTAACTGTTTAACTTTATTTTACTACATTCTAATTCTATTGTTACGAGGCTGATTAGCTGGCCACAAACAATTGAAATACTTTCATCTGTAGAATATGTAGAATACATCTTACAGTTGATGTATGAGGTTGAAATACATTAGAGGTCTTTTGTAGAAATATCAATAACAGATGATACACCAATTCATCAAAAGCGCAATGAAATAATAATTACTAGTAATAAAATTAAATTTAAATTACTTAACCAAGTGAACATGTTTTGGAAACTTTGATTTAAATTATAAGAAATATGTCCCCTAAATACTGAAATTCAGCTCGAAAAAGTCGTACATGTTATGACCTGAGATTTCATTCTTCAATGCAGGTCATGACCTGCATTTTCATCGTCACAGGTTGACAGGTATGAGTTTTTTGGTTTTTTTTAGGAAGACTGCTCATCATATATAAAATATCTTCCACTCATGTTGTAATAGTTTTGAAATATGCACTTAAAAAATATACAAGGCTAAATATTTATTCTAAAACCCATGCAGTCATTCAAATACAAGGTTCTATACAGTCTTGATAATATTAATTCATACCACTTTTGTCGTTAAATTTCAAACCATATGAATTAATTTGCCCATAAGCGTGTTCATTTTTGTTTACCCTGCAAATTACAAACAGAGTAGTTTAAAATAATTTGCTTAGCTTTTACTGCATTATCAACTCTGGGTTCTGTATCTGTACTTTTTCCGCTATATGTAAGTGTTGTCTAAGCCAGATACAGGTGATACAAACACACCATCTCCAGAGTTAAAGTCCGCTCCTTCATCAAACTGAATCTTGTTTAATTTCACTATAGAATTTATGTTTCGTACAGTATCAGAGGACAGTGTCACATAGAACATTACAGTATCAGAGGACAGTATCAGAGGACAGTGTCACATAGAACATTACAGTATCAGAGGACAGTGTCACATAGAACATTACATATTCCTCTGTACAGTATCAGAGGACAGTGTCACATAGAACATTACATATTCCTCTGTACAGTATCAGAGGACAGTGTCACATAGAACATTACATATTCCTCTGTACAGTATCAGAGGACAGTGTCACATAGAACATTACATATTCCTCTGTACAGTATCAGAGGACAGTGTCACATAGAACATTACATATTCCTCTGTACAGTATCAGAGGACAGTGTCACATAGAACATTACAGTATGAGAGGACAGTGTCACATAGAACATTACATATTCCTCTGTACAGTATCAGAGGACAGTGTCACATAGAACATTACATATTCCTCTGTACAGTATCAGAGGACAGTGTCACATAGAACATTACATATTCCTCTGTACAGTATCAGAGGACAGTGTCACATAGAACATTACATATTCCTCTGTACAGTATCAGAGGACAGTGTCACATAGAACATTACATATTCCTCTGTACAGTATCAGAGGACAGTGTCACATAGAACATTACATATTCCTCTGTACAGTATCAGAGGACAGTGTCACATAGAACATTACATATTCCTCTGTACAGTATCAGAGGACAGTGTCACATAGAACATTACATATTCCTCTGTACAGTATCAGAGGACAGTGTCACATAGAACATTACATATTCCTCTGTACAGTATCAGAGGACAGTGTCACATAGAACATTACATATTCCTCATTCTTTCCTGAAAAAATAAAAACAAAAACATGATTTAAAAACTATTAATAAAAATGAATTGTCTCCTAATTTTTCAAGAGATAATTGGAGAAAAATGTTTATTTTAATGTCTTCTTTTTCAGACTGCTGATTACAAGGAATATAAAATTAACCTAAATTTTGCATTATGATATTATGAAAAGTATTTTAAATAATTTTTTTGTTTTGTGAATTCTTTTCTAGGATAGAGATCTCTTTATTTACTAGAATGTTTCACAAAACATTTTAGGATACTTTTTTTTTTTTATCTTTATAATTTTTTTACTTGGCATATATATATAGTGCTTTTTTGTAGTACACATATTTTTTTTCACATAGTTTTATAAACTAAGCTTGAAAAATGGTGTATTTCACTAAAAGGCTACTAATTGTATTTTTTTCGATGGACATAATGCCATTATCAAAGTCTTATCAGAATGACAGTTGTGTTGAAGGCATGATGGACTTACTACAAAATTCTATTATCTAGACGTTTTTTAATTTTATGTATATTTCTGCCATTATTGTTTTGGTATTAAAGATAATTACTGATTTGTTTTTATAGTTTCTCTGTGGATGATCTAATGTACAGTGGAATGTATGTGGTCAACATGACGGTCAGCATCTGTTGGAGTAGTGGTCAAGATTGTCAGTTTGTGTCACAAATTTTCCAGAATACATTGTTACCTAAACATACATGTGATACACAGACAGATTTTGCACAGCCAGGTAACTAACAAGTTTTATTTCATGGGATGTTTAATGGAAAAGAAATCATATTGAGTATTTTCCTTGACATGAAACAGTTGAATCTTTTAAATTTTGACACAAGCAACATTTTCAATTTTAAGCAAATTGTATTCTGAGTTTAAAGAAAGGTAACTTTCTTCAGTACTGTTTAACCATTTAACAATGACATATATTCAATGAATGATATCCCTCAACCCTGATGCAAAAACATGAAGCTCATCAGTGACATCTTTATTTTGTTTAGGATTTAGTTATACCAGCTGGCTTTCCACAACTGGATATACAGATGCCACACCCCTGACAGGTGATACCCTAGATGACCTTGAAGAAGTCCTTGACATTGTCAAGTTCTATGAACCTACTAGTTTTACTGTAGTTAATGCCAGTAGTAACGGCTGGAATGATGGTAAGTGCATACACATGTTTCCATAAGAATCTGACATGGTATATCAGAGTTATGTCCCCTTAATAAATAAGTCACTTGGTTTGAAATGTATCAAGAGCTTCTATTTCACACTATTTGCTTGGTTTGTGTATAATGTTTAAGGAATAACAGTACTAGATGTGAAGGCCGCAAATGCAGTTTTACTGACGACACGTAGTAAAACGAGTCAGTAAAACGAATATTTGCCACTATCAAATCCCTAATTGACAGGCAACTCTTCAGTTATTCCTATTCTAATGCAATACTCTAAAATGTTCAAAACTAAAACATTTCAAATATCCCGTTATTTGGTAACGTTGTAGTCAATGACTCCGACTGTAAATTTATGATAGAGAGAAAAATATGTTACTGTTATACTCACTTCTAACATTTGATGTTTAGATGGAAAAAGCCATGGGAATGAATTTCTACACTTTTTGTTTTGTTTTATAATTTCTTTTTGCAAGATAATGCAAAAAACTTGAAAAGCGAACTTCAAATTTCTGTGAATTGCTTCGTTATAAAATTAAGTAATATGTTGAGATAATTGACTGTAATGCCTAAATGTCTTTTTCATGTCATAAAGAAATACAATTTTCTTAAGAAAAATGCTTGTCCCAGGTTTGCAGAATATTGCAACTGAACAACCCTTTTTGGGTTTATTCTGTTGAAAAAGATAAGTTCTTCAAACAAAAAATTGTTTAAATTGTTTATTTGAACATTGTAGTAATAATTTTAAAACTTAAGGTTCAACTGTCATCAAAGCAAATGTTTTGAAAATTATGTTGAAATCCATAGTATTATTTTCAGAATGTGCATTTGGTATGGTAGATCTACCAGACATTTCTCCTGAAGCAAATTGTACTCTTCAGCCACATTGTACCGCTATAGACTGTAGTATTTTCTCACCAAGACTTGGCAGGAGTTTCCATGCTGCTGTAGATATAGACCCTTGTCATGCTCGTATGATGGTACAGATAGAAAAAATGAACTTCAATGTCGGTCTACTGGAAAAACAATATGGTAAGAATGTAGGGCAAAAGGATTTAATACTGGAAGAAATCCAAAATAACTGTTATTACATCTTTAATTTTAACTGAATGTCTTAAAACAGTTACATAATTCAATATTTCAGAATCTAAAGGACTATGGGTAATCTCATTGCTTGTACCTCAAAATGTTAATATCTTCACACCATTGGTTGAATTTCCATTGTTTAGGATGTTTTTAACCAATCACAATGTTTTGGTGTACACTTTTAAAAATACTACCCAGAATGCATTAAATTCTGAAACGGTGAATTAAAGGAAATTCTTTTTAAGGAATGATGAATCTTGACAGTGGTTCCTAGTCATTTTAAGAATATAACCTTATAAATGTAGTAGTTTTGTTTTGATTTCAATGATATTATAATTTCTGAAATAGTATGAAGTATAGTCTTTACCAGTAGATCCACAAAGTAGATATACCTGCAACTAGTCTCGCTAACCTGTAGCTAATAATTTGTGCTGTTAGTTTTAAGAATTAATATAATATCCAAACAGCAAACAATATATATTGTGTAAAATTACATTTACTGAAACATAAAAGATTTTTGTGCAGTCGCTTTTTTATGAGTTTATTGTATAAAAGGTGTACCAAAAGTGTTTGTTATGACATTGTTTTGATATATGCTCTTCCTGTTTAATTTTAGGTGATTTGTGGCAAGTTTGGTTGAGAGGAGTTGTAAGAATGGAGTAAGTTGTTCTTTTCCTCCCCATGTTGTAATTATATCATGATGTATTTGAATAGATACCTGGTGAAAGACCAAATAGATAAACTTGCTGATATGATATCAAAACAGGGCTCACACTACTTCAGAATCATAGGGAGAAGTGACTTCTCTTTCTGAAACTGATAGGGAGAAGTGGTGAGATTTGAAAGAGAAGTGCTCCTTCCCGCGCTGCGCTACAATGCTTGGATTTTACTATAGTATAAAAGGTCATATGTAAATAATGTTCTTTTTATATTGTTCAATTCATACCTGAGTATACAATTAAAGTAATAGTTCAGATTCCAAGTTGTTTGAGTTTAGGTTCTTGTGAGAAACTACTAACTAAATATCTAGCACTAAAAACATTATTTTTTTGTCAAAAAAGTAAAGAAATTATGATTATTTAATCAATATTTTGAAACAATCCATATAAATTATATGGAATTATATACACTAATCAATTAGATGTAACCAAAAGTCTGTTAATGCGTGTGGAATGCGTAATTTTCCGTTTTGGGATCAATATTCTTCTGTCTGCTGTTCCATCCATGCATCCGTAGTTATTATTGTAAAAATATGGATTTCGGTCATAGCTGGTCCGATTCCGATCCGTAGTTAGAAACGGTCAATGGCGGACGAATGCAAGAAAATTTACAAAAATAAACGATGTTTGACAAGCTATTTGGAAAGGGACATGATGTTTTTAATGCAATAAATGGAATAAACATTTACTGGAGACAACTTTTATCACGTTTAAATGAAGTAACAAACTTATTTTGCTGCCGAAAGTTAGGTTGATGTACGTTTTCAAGTAACAAGCACAGGAAGTGCATGAAGTTATAAAAAGTTGTCTTTTTATTAAATAACCTGCTACACACTGTTAAGACAATGCTTCAACCTCTTTTCTTACGAAAATTAATCGTTTATATCTGAATTTCTTTAATTATCAATAAAAAAAATGATGTTTCATCAAATTGGAAAAAATTGAAAATGTCGGATGACGAAAGCGACTGAAAGTGAGTATCGTAAACAACAGGACGACTTGTTTTCACTTTTGGGGGTCGGGGAAAGCGACTTCTTCGCCCTAGTCGCCTGGTAGCGTTAGCCTTGCAAAAACCTGATTTTTTTCCCCCTTCTTATTAAAGATTTAAAAAAATTTCAATACATTAAATTTGTCACTCTTAAATACTTTATAGATCTTTTGAAAGATGAGCAAATATTTCCAAAAGATTAGATTTTTTTTGTATATAAATCATTGGAATAAGTGTTCTATTAAAAAATATCAAATGTATTCTTTACTTTTTGAACATTTATAGCTTTACCATCAACAACTTACCAATTGAGAATATGTACCTAGTAAATATGAACTTGAGTGTATGTTTCGAGTCATCAGGAGCATGTGAAGTTGGACCCGTAAACATTTTTGTCAACACTTTACTGCACAAGAAAACGTGTGATTTCTCCAGTGACTTTGTAGTTACAGGTATGTTAAGGAAGATATGCCTTACAGTGTACACAATGTATTTGTATGTATGTTATCTAGCAATCAATCATGATTTTAATTTATCAACAGCAAAAATGGTGTCACTCTGACATCTAAACTGAAATGGCTCAGACTTTTTTCTAGACTTGAGAAATTAGTCATTTTCCAGCAAAATTTACAAAAGGTAATACCTCCATTTTCAATTATTTGAAAACATTTTGTATTACATGTACTTGATTCATTTTTAACCTGATTTTTGTGACAAAAATGTCGGTTATTGATTTGGTGATGTACAGCAGGCGGGCGGGTGGGCGGCAATCAAATGTTGTCCGTGCATTAACTCATGAACCGTTCAACCAAAGCTTTTAAAATTTTAATATGTTATTAATACTGACAACTACGAAGGTCAAGTTCAATAATGGCGATTTTGAATTTTACCGTTCAGGAGTTGTGGTTCTTGAAAGATTGAAAAATGGAGTTTCCAGTCGTGTCCGTGCATTTATGCATGAACTGTTCTACCAAAGCTTCCGAAATTTTAATATGCTGTTACTGATGACAAAATGGAGGTCAAGTTTAATAATGACGATTTTAACTTTTACCGTTCAGGAGTTATGGTTCTTGAAAGATTGAAAAATGGTGTTTCCCGTCGTGTCCGTGCATTTTCTCATGAACCATTCAACCAAAGCTTTTGAAATTTTAATATGTTGTTACTGATGACAAAATAGAGGTCAAGTTGAATAATGACGATTTTGACTTTTACCGTTCAGGAGTTATGGTTCTTGAAAGATCGTAAAATGGTGTTTCCATTCACGTTGTTGCATTTACTCATGAACCATTCAATCAAAGCTTTTCAAATTTTAATATGTTGATACTGATGACAAAATGGAGGTCAAATTTGATATTGACGATTTTCACTTTCACCATTCATCAGTAATGGTTCTTGTGATATTGCCAGGACACAAATAAATGTTAATAAATCCAGTTTGCTGTCGTTGTGACAGCCTCTTGTATATACATCATATTCTTAAAGTCCATCATTGATATACCCTGTCCCCCAAATGTTTGTTGTGGAAACATCAGTGTTGTTCATCTGCAAAGCATGATTACTTACACCACTGTACCATTATTATAACCCACGCAACGAAGTTGCGGAGGGTATAATGTTTTTGACCCGTTCGTCAGTCCTGTTTCTTGTCATCGCAACTCCTCTCAAACCACACAACAGAATTTCAGATAATAAGGACATACTATGTAGTTGTGCATATCGACGGGAAATTGCGATTCAATTTTTTTTCTAGGAGTTCCGCCCCTTTGAACTTATTTACTTTAATGTTCTACTGCAACAGTTTGTCATCACAACTCCTCTCAAACCACACAACAGAATTTCACGAAATCTTTTTATATGAAAAGGACATATTATGTAGTTGTGCATATCGACAGGAAATTACGATTCAATTTTATTTCTAGGAGTTACGCCCCTTTGAACTTATTTGCTTCAATGTACTACTGCAACAGTTTGTCATCGCAACTCCTCTGAAACTACATAACAGAATTTCATGAAACCTTTTCAGATAATAAGGACATACTATGTAGATGTGCATACCGACAGGAAATCACGATTCAATTTTTTTTCTAGGAGTTACACCTCTTTGAACTTATTTGCTTTAAGGTACTACTTCAACAGTTTGTCATCTCAACTCCTCTGAAACCACACAACAGAATTTCATGAAACTTTGTAGAGAATAAGGACATACTACGTAGATGTGCATATCAACAGGAAATTACGATTCAATTTTTTTTCTAGGAGTTATGCCCCTTTGAACTTATTTGCTTCAATGTACTTCTGCAACAGTTTGTCATCTCAACTCCTCTGAAAACACACAACAGAATTTCATGAAATTTTGTAGATAATAAGGACATACTAAGTAGATGTGTATATTGACAGGAAATTATTATTCAGTATTTTTTCTTATACAATTTTTTTTTCTTATACTTATTTAATTTCTTCAATGACAATGTGGGGACGTGGGGTATGTGAGCGTGCTCACTAAGGTTCTTTATTTGGTTAAGCCTAGTAGAATGTTTACATTTGATTTTACAGGGCTTACGGTCATAAAACTTTACTCAGTAATCAGAGAACAACATTTGTGATTGGAACACCAAATTCTGTATTTTAATTGGTTGACTTCTGAGCCTGAATACAATAATCATATCCCTATTTTTATGATCACACGGCCAGGTTTCTGGTTGACAAATTGTTGTGGTATCATGTTACACACTTGACAGCCCTCTATTATTGGTAAAGAACAAGGATCCAGGGAGTAATCAACTAATGGCATTCTGTAATGAAGTACAAAATAAGCCATTTGTATGCAGTCTATTCTATTGTTACTTTTATTTTAGGATTCTCTTTGGAAGCAATGAGACAGACATACCATCTAGTTGGAGTGACCACACTTCCTAGCTACTTTGTACAGCAGGTTTTGAATACAGCCAGTGTGTCACAGTATCTTCTGGAGCCCTCATGTAACAGACTGTCTTCACCATTCGGTACCACTTACGATGGATGGATGAAAGGTAAAAGCAATTTCCTCTTATCAAATATTATGTGAAGACTGTTGTAATTACATTGTAACAACCCTGCATACTCTAGGTATCCACTTTAGAGATTCTATCATATTGAAGATAAAACAGGCATTGGTTCACTGCCATTTGTAATTCATCAAATAGTGATGCAAGTATAAACAATACCCATATATCATATAAGCAATTTTTTATGCAATTTATTTTTGGATAGGACAAATAAAAGTACACTACAATGTTTTCCTGTGTGTGTTCTTTAATATTGCAAAGATGTTTAAAAGTCTTAAATTGAGGTAAAAAGAGAAAAATCTATATAATCAATATGAATATTAGAAAAAAAAGTTAAAATAAGAAGTTTTCAATTTACCATTTCAAAAACATGGATTTTAAGTAATGTTTTCATTAGTGTACATCAAACTTTTTTAATGGGTTAACAACATCCTCTACAAAGGTATAACAGTATTTTTATATTTGGTGTATGTTCAAGGAAATTACCCATAATCCTTTTCTGATACAGAAAATGGATACAGTGAGACTGTGGATTGTAAATTCTGCTTTATATTGTTTATAGGTTGTACAACTCAGTCCTTGACACTGGAATATATTAAACCAACAGAGACAACATGTTATACGTTACCAGATTGTACAGGGTTCCAGTGTTGTGTAGATGCCTCTGTCATTGGAAGGTCCTTCTTGTACAAAATATCTGTTGATGCTTGTAAATACAAATTGACTGTCGGCATTGAAGGTCTGGAATATGAACAGAATCTTTTGACCTACAAGTTTGGTGAGTTCAATTGTGGAAAGAAAAAGATTAACGTCGTAAATGAATAATAAATAAAACATATTATCCTAATAATGAAATTGATGAATAATTGAAAAATAAAATGAAAAAGAACATATATGCATATGAACTATCAGAAAATTTCTGTTAATGAATAATTCATAAGTCATAGTGTGTTTCATTATAAAACTTTCCATCCATACAAACTTTGTCAAACATTCTATTTTTAGAGAGCTTTTTTTATCAACTATATATATATATATATGCTATTATTCCTTTTATAAATGTACTTTCTTTTTACAGTTAAGTAAAGAGATGATATCTCCTGTATATATAAATGATGTTTCTTGATTTATTTCAGGTACACAAGATAAGTTCTACATAAATGGTGTCTTCAAAATGGAGTGAGTCTTACTTTTAGTAAAAATAACATATTCAAAATCTGCAAAAAAGAATTAAATTGCAGCAAACATTTCGACATCAGACACAAACAGTTGATTATAATATCATAAATGCATAGAACTTTAAATAAAGTCTTTGGATTATCATTGTATAATTTTATTCAATACTGGTCATAAGCGGGAAAAGGGGGGGGGGAGTTATCAAGTCCATTATTGACTAAGTTTTAGTAGTGATATACAAGTTCCCTTCACAATGTCAAAATAACACTAAAAGCAGTTCAAGTAATATCAGTAACTATACAGGTTTTCAATATACTACTTATATTACTGTTTCATAATGGATACCATACTTTAAAGTATTCCCAGGACTGTTCAAATAAATATAAAAAATATCAGAATTTTTGTTACAAAATGGGTTTAATGGAGTGAGGTTACATTATGAATTTGTGTAAATTTCAGCTACCAAATAGAGGAATTGCCAATAGATGGTTCATACTTGTTGTCAGTAACACTCAGTGTATGTTTAGAGGCCAATGATGATTGTGCTGTACAGAGAGTAGTAGCAAGTAGTCTTAAGTTAGACAAACCTACATGTACATCTAATGGCCAGTTTGCCATTCCAGGTAATCTATCAGCTGCAATTTTTGAAATGCCTCATATTTACAATAAAAAAATTGAACTAAGGTACTAAAGGCGGCCTTCAAATTTACAGTAAGGTTAGTTAAAGTTCAAATTCAATGTTGTAGGCCTCAATGTTACTTTAAAGAATATGAAAAGCTTTGACACACATTCTATTGAAATAATGAAGAACCTCTTCACATAACTAAACTACATAAGATCACAATACAGTCGCTAAGTAGCGACGTCGAATATACTGTTATGTAATTACCACACTAAACTAAGTTAAGACGTTTACCAATTATAAGAAAATGTCTGTTACAATAGCAATAAAAGCACTGTACCTTTGTTTTTGTTTTTTTAGTGTGTGTACTAATTTTGTGTCATGAATTGTTACACCTTATCCTTGTTTTTTAGTGTGTGTACCAATTTTGTGTCATGAATTGTTGCACCTAATCCTTGTTTTTTTAGTGTGTGTACTAATTTTGTGTCATGAATTGTTACACCTTATCCTTGTTTTTTTAGTGTGTGTACTGATTTTGTGTCGTGAATTGTTGCACCTAATCCTTGTTTTTTCCATTAGCCACTCTAGTGTCTATACATATACAAGAAGGTTATCTGAAAGGTCATGATGAGATTTGTACTTGTTGATATTTTAGTTTTTAACTTTGTTAACATAATTATATATAAATGTTGATTATCACATATATTAATGTGGTGCATTAGTTAAATGTCTGCTTTCTGTGAATAAAAGCTCATTATGAATGGAATAACTGTGATTACATAAAAATTGCATTACAATTTAGGGATATTATTTACATGCAAAAGGGGGAGGGGTTCTTTCTAAAAAGCTTCAATCGCAATCCTTAAGTCCTATGGATACTTGACTACATCTCCTTTTACTCATATAAAAATTATATTTGCAGGATTTTCACTGACCGACTGGAAAGCTAGTAAAGGATTATCAAACCCACTACCAGAATATGCTGCTTCTCTTCTCATGAGTGATCTAAACATAGCCAAGTACATGCAGGAACCGCAGTGTACCATAGCATCACCAGGCTGGCAATCAGGAGGTAAGTACACGAAGGAACCGCAGTGTACCATAGCATCACCAGGCTGGCAATCAGGAGGTGGTAAGTACACAAAAGAACCACAGTGTACCATAGCATCACCAGGCTGGCAATCAGGAGGTAAGTACATGAAGGAACCACAGTGTACCATAGCATCACCAGGCTGGCAAACAGGAAGTAAGTACATGCAGGAACCACAGTGTACCATAGCATCACCAGGCTGGCAATCAGTAGGTAAGTACATGAAGGAACCACAGCGTACCATAGCATCACCAGGCTGTCAATCACAGGAAGTATGTAAAGGAAGGAATCACGGTGTACCATAGCATCACAAGGCTGTCAATCAGGAGGTAAGTACATGAAGGAACCACGGTGTACCAAAGCATCACAAGGCTGGCAATCAGGAGGTAAGTATATGAAGGAACCACGGTGTACCAAAGCATCACAAGGCTGGCAATCAGGAGGTGAGTACATGAAGGAACCACAGTGTACCATAGCATCACCAGGCTGGCTATCAGGAGGTAAGTACACGAAGAAACCGCAGTGTACCATAGCATCACCAGGCTGGCAATCAGGAGGTAAGTACATGCAGGAACCACAGTGTACCATAGCATCACCAGGCTGGCAATCAGGAGGTAAGTACATGAAGGAACCATAGTGTACCATAGCATCACCAGGCTGGCAAACAGGAGGTAAGTACATGCAGGAACCACAGTGTACCATAGCATCACCAGGCTGGCAATCAGTAGGTAAGTACATGAAGGAACCACAGCGTACCATAGCATCACCAGGCTGGCAATCAGGAAGTATGTACAGGAAGGAATCACGGTGTACCATAGCATCACAAGGCTGTCAATCAGGAGGTAAGTACATGAAGGAACCACGGTGTACCAAAGCATCACAAGGCTGGCAATCAGGAGGTAAGTATATGAAGGAACCACGGTGTACCAAAGCATCACAAGGCTGGCAATCAGGAGGTGAGTACATGAAGGAACCACAGTGTACCATAGCATCACCAGGCTGGCAATCAGGAGGTAAGTACATGCAGGAACCACAGTGTACCATAGCATCACCAGGCTGGCAATCAGGAGGTGGTAAGTACATGAAGGAACTGCAGTGTACCATAGCATCACCAGGCTTGCAATCAGGAGGTAAGTACATGAAGGAACCACAGTGTACCATAGCATCACCAGGCTGGCAATCAGGAGGTAAGTTCATGAAGGAACCACAGTGTACCATAGCATCACCAGTCTGGCAATCAGGAGGTAAGTACACGAAGGAACCGAAGTGTACCATAGCATCACCAGGCTGGCAATCAGGAGGTGGTAAGTACATGAAGGAACTGCAGTGTACCATAGCATCACAAGGCTGGCAATCAGGAGGTAAGTACATGAAGGAACCACAGTGTACCATAGCATCACCAGGCTGGCAATCAGGAGGTAAATACATGCAGGAACCACAGTGTACCATAGCATCACCAGGCTGGCAATCAGGAGGTAAGTACAGGAAGGAACCACAGTGTACCATAGCATCACCAGGCTGTCAATCAGGAGGTAAGTACATGAAGGAACCACGGTGTACCAAAGCATCACCAGGCTGTCAATCACAGGGTAGTAACCTTGGGATGAACAACTGCAATTTAAAATTTTGATTCCTTGATGTTTGATTGTGTTTATGTTCCATGTATTTTATACAAGCTGTTCACAAACCAGTAGGATTTGCTGACTCATTAGCATTGATATAATCTAGATTGATACTTTCTCAAAATAAATCTTTCATACATTATTGAACTGAAATTCTTATGCTGTGATACAGAATAAAAAAAACCAATGCTTTGAGCTCCTTTTTTTGAATAGACGTATTTACACTTGTATGCAAAGGAGTAGGTCCGGTAAGGACCGATTTTGGCCTCAAATTTCAGGTTCATCTTACGAAAGATTTTGACCACTTTTTAAACACTTAAGTGTCTATTTCATTTGAATCAATTAATTTATGTGAAAGATTTTAACTGATTTAGTCATTAAAAACAACCCGATTCAAGCTCAAATATGAAAAATCTACCAAATATGCCGAAAAATGTCACTTTTCAGATGATTTTTTTTTTAAATGAAAGTGGCCGCATCTGTGTTCATCCTCAACCTTTATATATGTTATGTATTATCATAAAATACAACTTACATTTCAATATTAAGGATGAACACGAATGCGGCCACCTTCGTTTCACACGAAAACTGTCTAAAATTTAACTAAAATGCTAGAATTGTGAAGATTTCATTAATTTAGCATGACTTAATGGTGCTAGTACCTGATATATAAAGTAAAAACACAAAAATACTGAACTCCGAGGAAAATTCAAAAAGGAAAATCAAAAGTCCAAGCACATCAAACGAATGGATAACAACTGTCGTATTCCTGACTTGGTACAGGCAATTTCTAATGTAGAAAATATATGTGCATTATATTGTCAAAAACAACATATATTTATGTAGCAGAAGCATTCTATTGTACAATAAATAACTAAACGTTTACATTTTAACAATTTTGTAAAACTGCTATATTTTGGGGCCAAAATGAGGTCTTACTGGACCTACTCCTTTGTTTGCCATTTTTAAGACCACACAAGTTCCTTTAAAATGTTGCATCACAATTGAAAACATTTATCGTCATGATTAAAAAGTGATTGTTGCATGACGTAAAAAGGTTATTCGTAAACAGATCTAGGGTCATACACAAGACAATTTAACTAAATACCCAAAAAGGTAAAACTTCTATACTGATGATAAGATGCTAAAAAAAATGTTTATACTTTATTTGAAATTGTTTTATGTTAAATAGTTTTATGAAAGCTATACTTTATAACAGTTTCTTTTTTGTGTTATGCTCAACTGTACAGTTTTGCATTGTTGACTTCTAAACAATGGTAGAGAAAATTAACACTGTTTTGAAAATATAATTATAGGTTGTGCGTTGAATGTGGACAAGCCAATGCTCCATGACAATGTAACCTGTCAAGTGACCAGTAGTTGTACTGGTGTTACCTGCTGTGTGTATACGGAGGTACTGAACCGTAACATTGATGTGAACCTTCTTCTGGACCCATGTGACCAAAGTTTGTCTCTGAAGATTGATTATCTGAAGTACAATAGAAGTTTGTATGACTTCAGCTTTGGTAAGTAATTTTTATATGACTGCAAAAAAATTTTGTGGTCGTATATTGGTATGACTTAAGCGTCGTCGTCGTTGTCGTCTGAAGACACATTGGTTTTCGCACTATAACTTTAGTTTAAGTAAAAAGAAATCTGAAATTTAAACACAAGGTTTATGACCACAAAAGGAAGGTTGGCATTGATTTTGGGAGTTTTGGTCCCAACAGTTTAGGAATTAGGGGCCAAAAAAAGGGCCCAAATAAGCATTTTTCTTGGTTTTCACACAATAACTTTTTACTATAAGTAAATAAAAATCTATGAAATTTAAACACAAGGTTTATGACCATAAAAGGAAGGTTGGGATTGATTTTGGGAGTTTTGGTCCCAACAGTTTAGGAATTAGGGGCCCAAAGGGTCCAAAATTAAACTTTGCTTGATTTCATCAAAAATTGAATAATTGGGGTTCTTTGATATGCCAAATCTAACCGTGTATGTAGATTCTTAATTTTTGGTCCTGTTTTCAAATTGGTCTACATTAAGGTCCAAAGGGTCCAAAATTAAACTTAGTTTGATTTTAACAAAAATTGAATTCTTGGGGTTCTTTGGTATGCTGAATCTAAACTTGTACTTAGATTTTTGATTATGGGCCCAGTTTTCCAGTTGGTCCAAATTGGGGTCCAAAATTAAACTTTGTTTGATTTCAACAAAAATTGAATTCTTGGGGTTCTTTATTATGCTGAATCTAAACATGTACTTAGATTTTTGATTATGGGCCCAGTTTTCAAGTTGGTCCAAATCGGGGTCCAAAATTAAACTTTGTTTGATTTCAACAAAAATTGAATCCTTGGGGTTCTTTGATATGCTGAATCTAATCATGTATTTAGATTTTTGATTATATGCCCAGTTTTCAAGTTGGTCTAAATCTGGGTCCAAAATTAAACTTTGTTTGATTTCAATAAAAATTGAATTCTTGGGGTTCTTTGATATATGCTGAATCTAACCATGTATTTAGATTTTTGATATTTGGGCCCGGTTATCAAATTGGTCCACATTGAGGTCAAAAGGGTCCAAAATTGAACTTTATTTGATTTCATCCAAAATTGAATTCTTGGGGTTCTTTGATATGCTGAATCTAACCATGTATTTAGATTTTGGATATTGGACCATAATAGGTAAATGTCCAATTTAAAATTTTTAAGTTTTTAAGTTTAAGTTCTTAGACCACATTCATTCTGTGTCAACTATTTAATCACAATCCAAATTCAGAGCTGTATCAAGCTTGAATGTTGTGTCCATACTTGCCCCAACTGTTCAGGGTTTGACCTCTGCGGTCGTATAAAGCTGCACCCTGTGGAGCATCTGGTTTGCTTTAATATTAAGACACAAGAACCAAAATGAAAATGAAATTTATATGTTATATAGAACTCAATCTGTAAATTTATGTAATTAAAATAAAATTTTGCAGAAGAAATTAATATTTTTGATTTTAGTAAGTTAAATTATTGTTTGCTAAACTTTAAATTGAAAAATTGTCATGCATGCAAATTGTAGAATTGAACAAATTGGATAAATAACCAATAAGCTTCTAAAAAGTAGGTTGACCAGGCTGAAATTTAGAAAATGATATTATTCAATTTTATAATACAACATATACTTTACTTCAATGCAAGGAGACAATTGAAGGGTTTCCAGTAAAAAAAATTGTAAACATTCATTTATCTTAAGTAAACAATGTATATAGTCTTGATGTATAATATTTTTATCCCTTACAGGAGGTCTACAGCAGTTTTACATGGAAAATGTTGTTAGAGTAGAGTGAGTATCTAAAATCAAAATAATATTTTTTATAACCAAAGTGACTGACCTTTATTATTATAAACAGATTTTTGCAAAAGTTTATAATTAAATACAGTAAACTGTTACTAGTGAAAGAAGTAATTTTTTGAAATCAGATCTTTTATGGGGTATAAAATTTAATAATTATTTTGTTTTGTTTAAATTTATTGATTGTTCACCATTATTAAATTTTCTTGTAAAGATATTAAAAATGTATATTTTACGATGAGATTCTGTGTATTTTTAATCTTTATTCCAGTTATGTGATATACGATCTGACCAACAACTTCCAATACCTTGTTGACATGAATGTCAGTATCTGCTACGAGTCATCAGCGCCATGTGAATTAGAATCAATGATTTTCCATAGTTCTATTCTGCATAAAAAGCCATGTCAGTGGAAAACAGGCTTCAGAGATCCAAGTAAGATGTTAACTAATACCATGACAGGGTCTGTCAAATTGGTCTTTGGCCAATTTATTAATATATTAGGTCTAGACCAGTGTAATACCTTTGTATTTGGAACCTCAATTCAAAGCTCACCTCTCTTTAATATGAGGTCAGTTTTCTGTGGTCTCTGATATCTACCTTTATATACAGGTATGACAGTAGACCTAAGATATGATAATATTTTTCGATAGCGAGGGAAACTTGAAAATTTGGTAATGCTAGTGTAAAAGTTTGAAATGAGAAATATGATATTTTGAAACCAATTTTATAATTACTGTCTTACAGACTTCTCTGAGTCTGAATGGAGAAGTGAGATGAACCTAACATCTGATGCCCAGCTGTTCCCCGTAGACATAGCCAAACTGACAGAGGCTCTATATGTTGGACCTTACCAGGCAGACACACCGTGTCAGGGATACAATTCACCATACACAGGAGCCATTAATGGATGGAAAGATGGTAGGTTTTTGGCATAAACTGAAGTGTTTTATTAGAAAAATCATGGTTTTTAATTTTCTATTTCATAAAGCAAATGACCTGAAAATGTGTAAATTGTTTTAATATTTCACAGTCTTGGTAACTCAGAAAAAATTACTTCAAAATATTCTTGTCCATTGATAACAGTAGATAAGCTTAAATGTTAATGGTTAATTATTTAAACATTCCATGATATACTATTTACATTACAGAATGCTCAGCTTCTAACTTGGAAAACTTACCCTCGTCTATGATGAAGTGTTACATACCCGCCACCTGTAGCTTTGTCAGGTGTTGTCATGACGTTGGTCTGCTTGGTACAACAATGGAGACAGAGCTTGAAATTGACTCGTGTAACTTTGAACTGTCAGTCAGGATTGAAAAACTGGAGTTCAAAGTTCCCTTCCATGACTACCAGTGGGGTAAGTTCTAGATAGGGGTATTTAAAATTAATTTTAAGATTTCAATAATGTTGAATTAAAAAAAAATCATGGACATATTCTTTCTCGTTTCTTCATTTTATCTTGCAATTTGAGCTTTATTCATTTAAAAATCTATTTATTTGACATTCCCAATATTTACTGATGTTAATATCAGTTCTTTGCTAAATAGCTGAGTCGAACTAACAATGTCTGTCTCAATTTACAGGAGTTGTACAAAGTATGGACCTGTTTGGTTTGTTAACAATGGAGTAAGTATTCTACTCACTTATATCAAAGGATAAAATGGTATATTTCTTAAATATGACCTTTATGTGTTATATGGTTGCAATGCTTGGATTTAAATGTTATTGTTAAAAATAATACTTTTTAGTAGCTACAGTGGTCAGAGATTGGGAACTATAGTGATCACAATAACCTCATAATTTATTATAATTGTATGGTTTGTTTATATGTTTTATTAAAGTAGAATAACTGTTTTAAATACTCCATATGAATGAGGTAAATATCTATGAGAAAACAACCTGACTGAACAAAATTCATATATAAGTACTTCTTTCATGGTTCTGTTTGAATAGACAAAAAAAAATGTAAAATACAAGGTAACAACGATTTTTTTTCTCTACAGCTTTGTAATAGAGAATCTATATGAGTCCAGACAGTTTTTAGTTTCATTGAATCTGACATTATCCTATGAATCAGCTGGACCCGTTAAAGCAGCCAACATACTAATGGACAAAGTCCTTCTATCTAAGAAACAATGTGATTGGAGTGCTGATTTCCATATATCTGGTAAGTATTTATATTGTCTATCTAAGAAACAATGTGATTGGAGCTCTGATTTCCATATATCTGGTTAGTATTTATATAGTTTCTGCATATCAACAAGATTAGATTAATATTGATTAATTAAAAACTTTCATTTCATGAAATATTTGATAAATTTTTATGTACCTTGTTTTAGTTCACTTTTTTTCTTTCATTTTAGAATATAAAAAAAATAACAGAATGATCATACATTGTCTTAAAATATAAATTTTTGTGTTGCTTAGAAACAGGTAGAAATGTGAGGCTTTTTTTCCTGTTTTGTACCAAGTACAAATTCATTTTATGATCCAAGACAATGTATTATTATTCTCTTTATACTGTTAAGCTCAAATATAAACTAAACATAACTTTTGTTTTATATGTCACTATGAATACAATAAATTATGATGATTTTAGATGAAAAAACATTTTTTTTTAAATTTCAGGTTTTTCACTATACACATATTTGATAAACAGAAACCATGGACCTACTGATCCCTTGACACCAAACTTGTTACTACAGTTTATGGAGGATACCAACCTGGCACCATTCATGCAGGAGGAAATGTGTAACCGAACTGGTGCCCTGTATAACAATGAATCATGGACACAAGGTATAAAACAATGCTAATCTTATTAAATAGCTGTCAGCTGTTGAAACTTTAAATTAGAGATCTCCTTCTGCAGAAAATGTTTTCAATGGGAGATTTGCATTAGAACCTGAAGACATTTTATCTTATTTTTGCAATAAGTTATTACTGTTTAAAAAAGTTGTAATAATCATTTAATTGTACACAACCATTTTAAATGAGTTAATTAGCTAAATTTGTTGTAATATGACATCAGTTGTTCAAATGTCACAATTTTCCCCAATGAAGTGTCGCAGATATCAAAATAGCAATTAGGTCTTTTATGCATTCTTTTCTTTTTTCAGATTGTGCTGCTAACCTGACGTTGCCAACTTTATCAGACAAAGTCAGTGGCCACATAACTACTATGTGTACAGGTGTTCAAGGTTGTATAGAGAATGATCTGATTCAGAGGTCAATTGAATTCTCCCTTCTACTGGATCCCTGTTCAAACAGGCTCAGTATCAGTATAGAGAGAGCTAGATACAACAGAACACTCAGTGATTTTGAATATGGTAAGTTACTTTTAAATATGGTATGGGTTAGTTACATTGGAATATGGTAAATATGGTAAATAACATTTGAATAGGGTAAGTTACATTGGAATATGGTAAGTTACATGTGAATAGGGTAAGTAACATGTGAATAGGGTAAGTAACATGTGAATAGGTTAGTTACATGTGAATAGGGTAAGTAACATGTGAATAGGTTTAGTTACATGTGAATAGGGTAAGTTACATGTGAATAGGTTTATTTACATGTAAATAGGGTGTGATAATGAAATTGTCTTTTTCTATCAAGGTTAATACCCCACAGATTTTTTGCAATAGATACAGTGAAAACTGTGTAAACCAAATCCAGCATAAATTAAAAACCTGTCTTTACTGGACCTATGTGGGTGGGGAGGTTGGACATACAGTGAAAATTCTTTAAAATGACTTTAAATTTCATGTTTAATTTTTTGTATTTGTAGGAGAAGACCATTACTACAGTTTACAAGGAATTGTCCGTCTCAAGTAAGTACATGCTATTTTGATGAATAAAAGTGAGAAAAACAGTTAACATATGTTAGACATAGTAATGTTGTCTGTAAATTTATATTGTTCTATGGAAAAATGTGAAGGGAATGAAAGATTAAACATGAAATAAAAATGAATGATGAGAAATGTTTGTTTACCATAATGAGACAGAAGCCCTTAAACCCAGTAAAATGAAAAACAATTTATAGAGGGCAACATATTGTGCTAAACATTTGACAAGTGTCTTTACCATCTGTCAAGCTCCAAATTGTCCCAAGTCTAGTCAAGTCCTGCCAAAAGTGGTCGTTCTCTCCTGGCCCGTCCACCAATAAGAAGTGACTGCCACGATAAAGCCAATAGTGCTGAAAAGTGGTGTTAAACACCCATCAATCAATCAATCACATATTATTTCTATTTCAGATACAATATAGAAGATCTTTACACAGAACGTTATTATCTGTTAAATGTGATTGCCTATTTTTGCTATGAAACATCAGGTACTACCTGTACACTGGAAAACACATTTACAATCTTTGAGAACACCAAGTTACCTAAAAGAGTATGTAGCTACGATCAAGGATTCAAAACCTCAGGTATGGATGTGTAAAGCAAAATTATATCCGGGTGAAATTTGATCAGGAGGAAAAAATGTCACAGTAGTTGTTGTAATTTTTTTATCCGGAGGAAACTATTTCCCTGGGATATTTTATCCTTTGCCGTGAAATTCTATCTGGGTAGTTAACTTATTGAATAGTTATTAGAAAAAAATTATCCTTTAAAAATACAATGAAATAATAATAGTGTATTTGAAATAAAGCGAAATTGTTAAAAAATATATATTATAATGGGAAATAATTTTACAAATTATCCTTGAAAAAATTTCCTGAAATACAAAAAAATGTATTCAAGTCAAAATCATCCTTTTAAAAAGAAAATTATCATGAAACATAGGGAAGAAAATCAGAAGTAATTTCAAAGATCGTAATTGTGAAAATAATATCATGATTAAATAAGGTTAGTGAAATTCATGTAAAAGTGAGTTGTTTTCAGATCTCAGTACAAATATAAATTTAAAAGTAAGGTAGAAATATAGTTGCATATTTCTACTGTTAACAGTAATAGAAGAATTTGATTATGATGATATTTTTAACTATATAAATAGTTTTGTCTGAGGACAGAGATGTAGTTGTTGATTATATGGAAATCAGATAAACCATAGCATAACAATATATTGGAACAATAACATGTTTAACAGCTGGATAGTTTTTACCTGTGAAATGTTATCTGTCTTATTAAATCAAGTTGTAAGTCATCTTTTCATATAAATGAATATATAAAAAATAAGATCCAAATAAAAATTTCGCTATAAAATAGATTCAGAAATATATTATATTAATGTCTTTAAAATATAAATTGCTCATAATTACCTCCCTTTGATAAATTATGCAAATTTAGTCTACCTTTGTGAAATATTTTATAATTATAGTCAGGTATATATTGATTGTGAGTAACTTACATAGTAGTTAATGGGACTCTATTTCACACGGTTCTGTGAAATATAATACGGCAAATATATACCGGTACATACTATCCGCATAACACAGATAGATTTTCACTCCTCTGGAAAAAATCAACCTGTGAAATACCATGCCTGGAAAAAAGTTACCGGGACAAATTATCCTCAGGATAAAATATCACAGAGGAAGAAATAAACCGTTACAGATGCACCATTTTCAACTATTTTTTTCAGTATGTTTTAAGACTTTTGAAGTTATGATATTTACTGCTAATGTTTACAGACAGTGAATCTATATATAGATTGTGCAAGTTAAGTGAGCATCCCACTTAGGAATCAACGGAACACTTTATTTTGAATATACTTGAATTTACAGTGAATGTCACAAGATCTTCAACCATTTTTTGTTTGCCAATCTTTTAACTACATGTGATCAGTTTGTACATGTATGGTTTGTTAATTATTTCTATATTTTTTCAGGTTTTTCCAAGACCCAGTGGTATGCTGACAATGGAATACCTGACGGACAAGTTCTACCTGACTGGGCAGCATCATCATTCCTGGATGACCTTCACATTGCTGCCTATTTACAGACAGAACAATGTGGACAAACTGGTCTACAATATACAGACGGATGGAATCTTGGTGAGAGTTTGAATTTAAACCTTTTTTTATATTGAAAAAAGCTGTTAATTCTAGAAAAAAGGCATCCTTCTTAAACTTAAGAAGTATCTGTACTTTGGGTCATGTAACAGTTTGGTTTAGGTTAGGGATAAGGCTAGTGTTAGGGTTAGGTATGAGTAAGGGGATAGTTTAGTATAACTCTATATGGGTTGGGACCCTGAAAGTAAAATGAGACAAAACTCTTAAGATCAGGAAAATAGTTAAAAGTAGTGCGAAAATATTTTTTTGATGGCTTTCTTTTTTAATTTGATTAAAATTCATTGCCATATCTAACTACTTAAGTTAACCCTTTCACCGATTGCTGCCCAGACAGAAGCTACTCTGAGACGATGGCTTCCCTGGCTACTATTACTCAAGTGGGAGATCTTCATAATAAATGTCAATAAAAACTTGTTTGTAGTTATTTGTGTATAATTTTATTTCTTTCACAAACATCATGTTCACAGTTTTGTTCATTTTTTGATAATTTATTCTCCATAAAATATTCAAATTTCCAAATTTTCGGCATTATCTAGGTGAAATTCTCAAAATTCTGCTCTAAGACCCCAAATCGTAATTTTTTAACCCAAAACGGCATAATTTTGAAAAATTTTATGAGGCTGTACAAATTCCTCGCACTGAACGATGTCTATTCCAAGTGTTATGTACATAAAACGACATTTTATGTCAAAAAAGTATACTAGTTTGGCTTCAATTCTTCCATATTCTTTCAAAAAAAATGTTCCCTCATTTCAAATTCTCGTAAATTCTGTAAATTTCGTCTGATTTTGACACGGTTTTCAACAAAAGGAAGGGCCATGTTTACACTTTCATCCGGGTATTCTTCAAAGAAAGATAACTCATGTTTGCACTGTTTTGAGCGGGAAATATAAAAGAGGTATTCCGATCCCGGTAAAACGGGACTCATCGTCAGCTGTCTGAAGCGTGAATCCCGGTAAACCGGGACTCATCGGCGAAAGGGTTAAGAGTAAATGGTTATATCACAGCAAACTTGAAAAAAGAGTAAAATCTTTCAATTATCAAGGAGCTCAAGACTTTTAGACATAATAAAAGAATTTGGTTTTCCCAGGCCTATTAAATACAACTGTATACATGATTCTTGTAAACAGGATGACCTTAACTCCTTATATTTTTTTCTATTTTCCTTATTGTTGAATTACAAGTATGGATTGTAGAATCAGAAATTAAAAACTAATGAGAAAAACAAAATATTATATTAAAATATATCTTTCAAAATATATTTATTATTCATACATTTTGTAGGTTGTACAAAGACTATGAGTTTACCCAACATTACAGATTCCACAAAATGTCACCTGACCTCAGGTTGTACTGCAGTGGAATGTTGTACTGAAATTGACTTCCTCTCAAGGTCATTCAGGACGTATCTACATATTGACCCCTGTAAACAAATATTGTATCTTGGAATTGAACGTTTCAATAGAAATGTTTCTTTGATCGATTACATGGAAGGTAGGTACCAGATTTTTATTTGATAGAAAAAAAAAAGTGCTAATTTTAGAGTTAAGTCGTCTGCTCAATAAAGTGAGTAAGATTGTCTCCAGATTTACAAACCATTAAACATTTTTTTGGCACATTTTTTTTTTCAAATTTGAATTTGAATTGTTAAATTCATATTATATTTTTTTCAATAGAATTGATAGTGATAAATCCTGAAAAAGAAAATGGTTCCTTAATTGTCATTTTTGTTTTTAAACTTTATTACATGCAATTTCACTACAAAGGATTACAAGCTATGAATCAAACATTTCAGCTGTAACTTACAAAAGTTTATGCAGTGAGTCTTGCGTAATTATTAGTAAACAATTGACATCTGTTTTAGGAACCAAGAAACAGTTTGCTCTTGTTGGATCAGTTATGATTGAGTGAGTGTTGGCTTAATTTATGGCAATCTTTGTTTTTCAATACTTTTTCCTCTTTTTTTTCCTTTTTTTGCTACTTTATAAGTTAAATCATGTTTTATATATTGCATGTCTGCAAATACTTTTCTTCTTTTTCTTACAAGTCTGTTTTTCTTTTGTGAATCTTAAACGACGTAAGTTATTCAGGATTCTAAGAACAGATTCATATTTAAAATATTATAGAACAGTAAAGTGACCTTCAGATATCATCTAATGTAACCTTTGCATACCAATGCTTAATCATAAGCATAAATTCTTGACATCTCATTATATATTTTCTAGCTACATGATAGAAGATATACCAGGAGAGAGTATGTACTTGGTCAGTATGAATATATCTTACTGTTACGAGGATGGACAGCCGTGTTATATGGTCACTACAGTGTTTGACAATACCAGATTACCTAAAGATATATGTGAATGGAAAACTGACTACCATATTCCAAGTAAGTCAAGTTTTCAGACTAGAGTATCAAAATATTAGTAATTGAAAACCTATACAAAATGTTCACATGCCAAATCATGTCAATCAAATTAAAGTGTATATAATGATCCAGGAAATGTTTGGTAAATTATTGTCATAGAATATACTGTGTTTTTCAAATTAGTACTGTTAAACTAAAACTTTTGACTAGCAAATATCAATTTCTGATTGTTAAAAGTAATTTTTTTTACCATGTGCCATTTCATTACAGATTTCTCATTTGAGACATGGCAAGGAGATCAAGGATTGACCATAGGTGACCCTTTGCCGATGTGGGCAGAATATTTGTTGTATGAACAAACTGGTCTGTCTCCTTATTTACAAGATAGTCAGTCTCAGTGTAGTAGAAGCAGTGCCAAGTTTAACTCATCTCTTGCTGGTGGATGGATTGATGGTAAGAGTTAATAGTAAAACAAATTTTTAGTCCAATCAGAAGATAAGTCCTGTACCGTAAATTTTTTTTTACTGTACATTCTCATTAAAAAAGAAAAATGAATTGTTCCTTTAATGTTTGAGATGTTGTGGTTTTCGTGTGGTAAAGAATAATTGGTAACAGTGTCACTATAATCTTAAAAATAAAACATTCTTGTGATTTTTTTATTAAGTCACCTAATAGTGCATTTCTAATTTAAAAAAGAAATGAAAGTACTGTACAGATCAAAATTTTATGTTTGTATTTCATTGTATTAATTTTAAAAAATTTTAAAAATCAATATTTCTAGATGATTTAATGTGATTTCTGTGCATGTTGTGGATAAATATAAGTAGCAAAATTAAGATGTAAGTTTGAATCAATGTGATGTTCCCCTTTCTGTTATTGCACTAATAAATAGATGATATTGATTTCTGATTCTACCCTTTCTGTTATTGCACTAATAAATAGATGATATTGATTTCTGATTCTACAATCCATACTTGTAATTCAACAATAAGGAAAATAGAAAAAAATATTACTGATTTTATATATTATTGTTTTGAATTAGATATCAGACAAGTTTATCTCAAATATTATGTTAAATATTAAAATGATTGTGATTATATTATTTAGAATGTAGCCTGAACACCACTATACAGGATCTATCGAGCAGCTACACGGATATAACATGTCATGTGACATCAAGTTGTACGGAAATCGAGTGTTGTGTTGACTCAACCAAGTTTCGTAGACCTTTCCATGTGGTTGTCAACTTAGATCCTTGTGATTTTGTTATCAGTGTTGGAATTGAAAACTTTCAGTACAAACTGGCCATGGTAGACTATTCCTTTGGTAGGTTATTGATAAAAAATTCCCTTTTAAGTATATTCCTGAAAATGCAAGAAATATTCCCACTGCACTTACAGCAAGCAATGATAAATCATTCCTAAGAAATAAATATATATTGAATGTTATATACTATGAAAGTTAGACAAATATTATTAATCATATAAATTTCATTTTGTTGCTTTTTCTAGTGCAGTAAACCATCTTATTTCCATGACTTTCATAAGTAGAATAATAACTTATTTGTTACTTGTTGTTGACATTTGAGTTACCAGTGTCATAATCTTTTTTTAATATCTATTTTAGGTGAACAGAGAAACTTCTCCTTGGGAGGAATAGTCAAAACACAGTAAGTCATATGAAAAGAAAATGCTGTGTTAAAACTTGAAACTCTAGATTTCCTTATTTTCTTGTTGTGTGTATACTATTATAAACTGTCATCTTTTAAGATGTTTCAGTCTTAATAGTCTTCTTTGTTTTTAAGAAAATGCAGTATAAATCTACACTGGTTGTGGTTAAGAAGTTTCAGGGATCCAAAGAAGTTTCATGGTTTGGGGTTCAAAATGTAGGTCTAATGTTTGTGACTGCAAATGTTGTGTAAGAGCCTTTAAGATTTTTATCGTATAGAAATAATAATGAATAAAATTGTACGTTGGAACAGTGCAAAACTATTCCACAAACATGACATGTATTACATTGGGAACTTTCGAAAGACAAAGGACCTTATTTTGAAAGAAAGAAATTAGGATTGTGTCTGTAAAAAGTATTTGTATTTCTGTATATTTAATAGTAACTATATACCTTTTGATTTTTATTTTATTTTATTGAATTTAATTTATAGGTTTACTGTGTATGATATTGAGTCAGAAAATGCCTTCCTAATAGATATGAACATTTCTGTCTGTACCGAGAGTGCCCAGGCTTGTGAGCAAGATTATGTGATAGCACAAAATGTCCTTCTGCCTAAAAAACAATGCCCATGGGAAGCAGGATTTGTTCATCAGAGTAAGTTAATTTATTATTATATAGAATTCTAATTTATCTTACAATGGAAACACAATCAAATACCCCATAAAATATGTAAATTTAAACTTATTTCAAGAGAATTGATCTTTTATTCTTGCTCTTTATTTTTACTGTAATAATGGATAAAACCTTTCAAAGACCTTTTAAATGGTAAGTGCAGGCTCATTTAAGAAATGCACATATACATATACAAACACAAAATATGGTAATGCAAGAATGTCATTATTGCATATTTTCTTTTTTCAGACCTTTCTTTAGCCCAGTTTAAGGCTGATAATCATATCTCCGGAAACTTGGCGCGCTATGATGCCTCTCGGTTTTTGGATGAAGCTTTTGTATCGTTTTACCTATTAGCCACACCATGTGATAGAAGCGATGACTTATATTCTACTGGCACCAATGGATGGACAACAAGTTAGTGAACAGAGTAATATTAGGGGTCGTAGAATATAGAAGTCACAGCTTATCTGATAAGATACATTGATAATTTGATTTTTCAACGATATTATCCACTAGACTTGATTTAAACAACACTTTCACTAATTCTTTAGTCAGAGGCGGATTTAGGGGGCCCGGCCCCTCCTTATGGAGCTACATATAAGATAAATGCATATAATTATTACAAGCATCAGTCCAAACGTTGTCTAACTAGGGGGCCCCTCTTTTTCAAAATCCTGGATCTGCACCTGTTAGTATCTAATTGCATTGTTCACCTATATTTTACTTTCTTATAGAAATGATATTTGGGGTTTCCAATAGCAAAACATGGACTTTGCCTAATCAACGAAAGGGTTAGAAAACTTGTATCAGCTAGCCACCTTTAATCTGGAATTATAAAAACAATAGTCCCATTTCAATGAAACAGTCATAAATTCTTTTGCTATTGAATTTAGTTGTGAATAATTTTAAGGGTAATTTTGCATTAAAACAAACACTTCACAATATCTATACAGTTGCAAGATTAAAAGGGTATGGAATTGTATATAAATTATGATGATTATAAGCAGCACATTTTATATAGCTTATTTTTTTAGCTTGTTCTGATGTCCCTACAAGTAGCTTGCCAGCGCTCACCAATACAGTTTCATGTAATGTTGACAACACTTGTGAAAAGTTTACATGTTGTTTTGAGGAAACAGAAGTAGGTCGAAGTATCCAGACCAGTGTTCATATAGATGCATGTAAAGGAGAACTGATTGTTACACTTGAGAGAATGACTCGTATCATATCTTTGATTGGATATGTTTGGGGTAATTATTCATAGATTTTTTTAAGCAAGCCTTCAAAATTTGAAAAAAATATGTCATAGTAAATTAGACGGCAGAAAATTGAATAATGACAAACTAATTACTTGTATTGAATTTATAATTTTACTGATGAAAATAAGACCTTAACACTAATTACTTGTACATGAATTAAATGTGTAATTCCACTTATATAAATAATATTAACAATACATTGATATTTTAGGAACGGAGGAAGTTTACAAGTTAAATGGAGTGTATGGCCTTAGGTAAGTTTATACCTTAAAAGAAAGCACTGACGATTACTTGTTTAGCAAAACTCAAAAGTGTATAACGTCTACCATGATCGTTGTTTGTTGCATTGGTGTAATTGATATTAGATGATAAGTAATATTATTACAAAGAAACAAAAAAACGACCATGCAAGACCCTCATGGGTAGTCAAGGTCGGTTAAAACCATCCTCTTCTTCATCTTTTTATTATATTTCTAAGAAAGCCTATGATTACTTGAATAATGAATTATATGAAGAAGAAAAAAACAACAATTAGGTTGTGTCTCAAATAATTTGATCTTTGTCCTGATTTTAATAACAAGCATGTAGACCTTTTTTTTTTTTTTAAAGAAACACAGACTTACTGTATTTATAGAGTTTTAAATCAGATAAGTAAGTGTTGATGCAACTTTTTATTTCAACATATTTTAGTGCATTCTAAAGGAATTATGAATGATAAAGGTTTTTTTTTATGTAGTTTATTGGTCTATAAACTTGGTTAACTCACTCAAAATCTTAATAATCACGTAAAACTTTACATATTTCAATAAAACTAGTAAATAATTGTAAGAGTTTGTGTATAAAACATTACATGCTATTGTAGGTTTACAGTTAACAATTGTGTATAAAACATTACATGCTATTGTCGTTTACTGTAAACAATTGTGTATAAAACAATACATGCTATTGTAGGTTTACAGTTAACAATTGTGTATAAAACATTACTTGCTATTGTAGGTTTACTGTAAACAATTGTGTATAAAACATAACTTGCTATTGTAGGTTTACTGTAAACAATTGTGTATAAAACATTACTTGCTATTGTAGGTTTACTGTGAACAATTGTGTATAAAACATTACTTGCTATTGTCGGTTTACTGTGAACAATTGTGTATAAAACATTACATGCTATTGTCGGTTTACTTTGAACAATTGTGTATAAAACATTACTTGCTATTGTAGGTTTACTGTGAACAATTGTGTATAAAACATTACATGCTATTGTAGGTTTACTGTGAACAATTGTGTATAAAACATTACATGCTATTGTAGGTTTACTGTGAACAATCTGATGACAAGTAATAAGTATTTAGTGAACATGGACTTGATGGCCTGTTATGAGGCAAACGGTGCATGTGCTTTACAAGAAACAATCCTCACAAACTTTGAACTCTTGAAGCAAGTTTGTGATAGGGCAACAGGTTTTGTTAATCCGCAGTGTGAGTTTTTATTTATATACCTGTCATTTCAATGTTGGTCTTTTTTTTTTTACTTTTAAAAAAACGATTATTAGAGTAAAAAATTTGACAAAGATGTTTCTTCGTGTATAATGTCCACTTTATAATATAAGAATTTTTTAAATCTGATTCTCAAGTTCTGTAACTTTTCAACAGCAAAATATTTTGCTTATACAGTTCTGTATAGTACATGTAATAGCAAAATGTATCTTATTACAGTTTCCTATAGTACCTGGCTGTCATCAGTTGGTCTACCAGCCAATACTTCACCCCTACCAGAATGGGCCAGACTACAGCTGATTGATGACCTGGATGTGAATAATTACTTCAGTCTTGACGACAAGTGTTACAATGTTGACACTCCATTCATGACAGCAACTGCAACAAATGGCTTCAATAATGGTATGTAGTATGTTTGAAAACTTTCAATGTTATTTTGAATTTTTTAACAGTTATTTAGAAGATAAGTAAACTGTAAATATTAAAGGGATATAAAAGATGTGATGATTTCAAATTAAGTGTACAGATAATATATTATTACAGAAAGTATAACAGTCGATTTATTTATTGTTGTGGCTACCAGTTTTTGTGGATTAGGGAATGACTGTATTTTTGTGGATTAGAGAATAACTGTATTTTTGTGGATTAGAGAATAACTATTTCATGGGTTTGCCAAAGCCTGCATACATGTCTATAGAAAATTTATACTTTTTAACCGGTTTTTGTGACAAAAATGTCGGTTATTGATTTAGGGATGTACGACGGGCAAGCGGTCGGGCTGACGGGCAGCAGCCAAATGTTGTCAGTGCATTTACTCATGAACTGTTCAACCAAAGCTTTTAAAATTTTAATATGTTGTTACTGACAGCAAAACAGAGGACAATAATGACGATTTTGACTTTTACGGTTCTGGAGTTATGGTTCTTGAAAGATTGAAAAATGGAGTTTCCAGTCCTGTCCATGCATTTACTCATGAACTGTTCAACCAAAGCTTTTAAAATTTAATATGTTGTTACTGATGACAAAATGGAGGTCAAGTTCAATAATGACGATTTTGACTTTTACCGTTCAGGAGTTATGGTTTTTGAAAGATTGAAAAATGGTGTTTCCAGTTGTGTCCGTGTATTAACTCACGAACCGTTCAACCAAAGCATTTAAAATTCAAATATGTTGTTACTGATGATAAAATTGAGGTCAAGTTCAATAATGGCGATTTTCACTTTTTCTGTTCAGGAGTTATGGTTCTTGAAAGATTGAAAAATTGTGCTACAGTCATGTTGTTGAATTTACTCATAAACCATTCAGCCAAAGCTTTTCAAATTTTGATATGTTGTTACTGATGACAAAATGGAGGTCAAGTCTGATATTGATGATTTTGACTTTCACCGTTCATCAGTTACGGTTCTTGTGATATTGAAAAATGCCAGGACACGAATAGATATTAATAAATCCGGTTTGCTGTCGTTCTGACAGCCTCTTGTTTATCATTTAAATTCGTGGTTTACCTTTACCTATGAAATCCACAAAATTGGTATCCCATGAGTTATACTGAATCCACAGTGATCAATCATAATATAATGTTTAAATCTAAAAATCAAAATCCCTGAGCTAGAACATATGTAAATCTTGCTGTAAAGTTTCCTGAATCTGGTTTCTTCACTTAATTTTTTGCTTATTAACTTCTATCAATTTGTTTAAAGCTTCTGTTACAGTGTAAATAGATCATACACATATAAGAGGAAAGGGAGAGGTTTGAGAGGGATGCAAATGTATATTTATTGTGGAACAACACAATCACAAGAGACAAAGGCAAAGTTTTGTTTCTCTAATAAAAATTAAAATAAGATTTCATGAACTTATATTGCAAATTGTTAACATGTACAAATTTTATTTTTTTTTGCTTTATTCAGAATGTGGTTCCTCAATTGTACACAATACATTTTCACCAGCTGATACAATTGTGTGTAGTATACCAACAGACTGTAATGGGGTACGATGCTGTGTTGATGTGCCTCAGCTAAATACATCACTGGAATATAAAATGATTGTGGACACATGTGGCAACAGACTACGTCTCAAAGTAGACAAACTTGAAACAGACATACCATTACATGATTATGATTTTGGGTCTAGTGCCAAATTTTCTATATATGGCTTAGCTGAAATAAAGTAAGTTTTTATGCCCTGCCAACTATAGAAGTGGGGCATTATATTTTCCAGTTGGTCCATATATCCATCCCTTGTCAGGTTAAAGCTTTGGTTCAAGGTTGTTGGTGATGACTTAAACTTAAAATGTAGTACATATGAATTATGATTTTTATCCTCGTTTCATTTATTGATACATATTGAATAAGTAGTGATTTGTACTTTTAAATCAGGAACAATTAATGTTACTCACAAACAATGTTATTTCATGAGATATAATGTGAGATAAGCTAATGGTTACATTGAATCGTTTCAACAGTTCTAGCATATAGACGAGACATAGATGGTTATGGAATCACTCTTGAATATATATTTAACTTGCTGTATTTATACTAATGTCATATTTTATTTATTTTAGTTACCTAGTAAACAATCTGTTGCTAAGTAACCAGTATGAAGTTACAATGTCAATAAAGTTCTGTTTGAATGCTGATACCTCGTTGGTGTGTGACCAGGAATACACCATTTTTAATAAAACAGTCATTGATAAAGAAAGCTGTGATTTCAATACAGACTTCAAAGATGCAGGTGAAAATAACACTTTATATAAATTTTATGTGTCAAAACTTTTTCTGGATTTACCTTTATGAGAAACACTCAAGGCCTAAAATTGAAAGCATAGGAAGTATAAGTACCGAAACATGAGCTGTACGAACAAAAGGGAATAAAGATGTTCTAAGGTCAACTTTGCCTGAGGGAGTTGGAACCTTAGTTCATAACAATTTCTTAATTTATCAATGAAATTAAAAGAAAGTTAAAGATTTGTTTTAAAAACCAGTTAAGTTGAGAATTACATAAAACTCGAAAAAAAAACCCCAAAAAACAATGTCCTAATGGATAATTTCAGACGGTGAGATTGTTGATAAGAAAATTTGAAAAATAAAGCATTGTCGACAGTATTGAATCAGGTTAAACTGCAAGCTTTATTTAATGTCACCCTGAAATTGTAGTTTCTATAATAATGATGTTTATACTTTGTTCACACGATACACTAGGTAGGTATTTATTGATATAATGTCTTTGTTTTCCTTGCAGGATTTTCTCTATCCACCTGGTTAGGAAATAGAAGTTTAGGATTAACAAACATGTCAAATGTGGATGCTGATGATTTATTACAGTTACTGCAGATAGATGATTTTATGGAGTATTCCAACATTTGTAACTTCACTGGATCACCATATGTTGATGCTGTCGATGGATGGAATAATGGTTTGTATCATTAAAAAAAAAGAAAATAGAAAGAGTGAAGTGGTCAAGTTTTGGCTTCACCTTATTACATGTATATTCAAATTTTTTCTCAATAATGTAGATCATACATATACATCAACAGTCAAGTTTGAAAACTTCAATGTAAGAGCTATTATTAAGATTGAGTAATCTAGTATTTCATGTAAGTTTTTTGTGTCTTGTACAACTACCCAATATCCTATCTTTTCCAATTCATTGTTTTATAAGTAAATGTCATTGTTTCAGCTATTAAAAGACAAAATCATCTTTTTTTGCCAAAAAGAAACTTGTTCAATGATATAGAAATATAGTCACTAAAATGATAAGTCATAAATATCTTGTTAAAATGGCTGTATTTTGAAAATAAAATGATAAAATTGTACTTTTTTTGCTTGCTCCATCTTTCAATCATATATAAAAACATTTGCACTTTTTTTTCTAATGCATACCATAATAAAAATTCTCTATTACAGAATGTAACAATGTAACATCAGGGGACTTAACTCTTCTACCTTCAACAGAATTACTGTGTCATATTGCTACTGATTGTAATGCTGTTTCCTGTTGTGCCAAGTCTGATGTTCTGAAACGAGACTTTTTTGTTTCTGTGACCATGAACACTTGTAGCTACACGCTGAAGATACAGTTGGAAAATCTGATAATTGAGAAGGATTTACTGAACTATGCTTGGGGTATGCTACAAAGCACCAGTGGTTTTTCACAAAAATTCTTACGAGTAAAAATACTCATAAGTGATGAATGTTTCAATCTAATATAGATTATTTGTGAAAAGAATCGCAGGAAATCATTTTTATCTATTTAAACTGCTGTTCACTGGCAAATGGTAAATGTTGAGTTAAATAATGACCTTAACCTTCTAAATAGATTTTTTCTTAGTTATATTCTTTACCATTGACTAAAATATTGTCATTTCAGGTTTAATGAATTTGTTCTTTTCATGAAAATTCATGAAATACTCTTCATGTCAGGCATTTAACAATCTGTCATGTTATGTTTAATAAATTAAGAAGTACTTTTTCAGACTGGTGTTTGTATAAATACCACACTTTGATAGTTACTTATGGAATCAAAGGTATATTACTATTGAGATGGTTTTTCATATTTTTTGTTTAACATGTCAAGATTTTAATGTACACTCTTACATCGTTTTAAATGAGAAAAAAAACATTTCATTTTCTTTTACAGGAACGACAGAGAACATGAATCTCTATGGAGTTTTGAGAGTAATGTATCGTGTAAATCATGTGGCATCAATGAAACACTTCAATGTTGATTTAACTATCAAATTATGTTTTGAGTCTGGTGCAGGGTCATGTTTACAAGACTATACCATATTTACCAGTAATAGACTTTACTATCCTGAGTGTACACAGCCAAACCTACCTTTCTATGGTATGTATGAAAAATTGACTTCATCAAAATTATAAAGATAATTCTTCCCGCTGGCTGTTCAATTGTTCCCAATTAAATTTCCATGATAGAATAGAAAAGAAAGGGTATGGGGTATCCATCCTTGACACAAAATCAGTACATGCACAGCAAAAAAGATTACAAGAAGCAAAGGAACAGCGCTTTTATTGCAGTTCTTTGCCGCAAAGTCGCAGTGAGGCCTTCATTAAAGAAGAAAAACTCTCACCTCACTGCAAGTTTAAGATGGTTCCTAGCACCAATTCGAGGGGAAATCTTTGCAACCTGACTATCAGGCCACAACTGTGAATTGAAGAATAAAGCCAAGGTGTTAAGTTTTTTTGGTGACATTTTTAAACTATTTTGTTGCATACATATTCATGATTAATCAGTTCTATTTTTATTCTCTTTGGATGTTTTGAAGTTATGAATTAGGAATGAAATCTTAATTGTGTCTATTTTTCTGTCATCAAATTGATACCTTACCACTGCTTTTGTATGGCAATATGAATAGCTGTACCATCTTGCCTTTTTCTGGTTTAATTGCCCAAATTTGATCTTTTTTTCTAATAAATGATAACACTGATATGTAAATGGAGAAATATGAAACTAATGAGAAAGTTTATGCATCAATTACAATATTTTACAATTACAATATTTTACATTTTGACAGGAATAACCTTTGACTACTGGAAACCAATAGTTTGTTCACAGTTTTCTACAGGAACATATGCTCAAGGTATATTATATTAATAATTTTTTATTGTTATTTATTAATTAATGATTAAATATGCTGTAAAATAAAAATGAAGTGATAACCACCATAAACACAATTTATAAAAACAATTTTTTGTGTCTTAATAATCTATTTATACAACAATAGTTCCCCTAACCAATATACTCTCAGTGGCAGTCCAAATTTTTCATTTCATCTTGGTCAACCTGCATGGCAGAACCTTCATACTGGATATTATTTATTTGTTTTATTGAATATGCAGGAATATTTGCCACAAGATACTAAGTATACAAAAATCGTATAATATTTTCAACTGGATGTTAACCAAATGAAAATCAATTATTCTTTTATCTAAATACTATTATAAAAAAAAAGAGACAATGCTATTTATTGCACTTTTCTAGGCTGTCCTGGTGTTACCTTTACCACCTATGCTCAGACGAGATGTCAGATGGCTGCTGACTGTTTCAGTGTCACATGTTGTTTAGATTTGGACTTTGTACCTGGTGCACGTAACACAGAGCTGACATTTGCTTTGGATTCATGTGCTGATCAAATTGACTACACTCTAGAGAGACACACATGGACTAGGACTGGACTGGCTTCAATTAATGGTATTACTTTTTGTAATAGGATCATTTTTAATATTAAAAGGGTTGTAACGATAATAATATTTCTTGTTAAATTTTTTATTTTTGTCATATATTTTAGAAATTTCAAAATTTTGAGATTTTTCTTATTTAATAAAAACAGGGATTTATTGTTTTTCCTTCTATTGATTTTTCAAGGTTATTTAAAGAACCGTTTCCATGGGTAAAAAATATGAAAAGATATGATCAATTAATAAAACTGTGAATACCATAATAAGAATTAACTGTATACAGGAATCTTTTCAAATTAAACAAGCTTTTCAAATTAAATGAGCTTTTCAAATTAAACGAGTTTTTCAAATTTGATTTTTACAGGAATCGAACAGGTTGAAGAATTATCTAGCTCATTCATGTTAAACTTTACTCTGGACACAACAACCTCAGCTACAGCTTACAAGACCACTATAGGACTGACCGCATGCTACATTTCTCCTGGAACATGTGAAGATTATCAGTTACTGACAGCCTCTGACCTGAAGAAGAGAACATGTACAGGTCGTAGAAGACGAAGACGTGCACCATCACAGTATGTAGTGAAAACAGTTCACTTTTTAGGGGCTGAATTTTTAATTTAGATAATTTTGTGATTTTGTAATTTTACCCTCTTGCCATGTTTGTAATTCCAGCAGATTTGGAGCTGATTTTTGGGTAAAAGGTTTTTAATAATATTGCCCAAATATGTACTTCTGCTTTATACAAAGCATTTTTTTTTAGATCACATTGCAAATGAAAACAATCTTTACCTTGCAGTGCTCACAAGCACTTTAATTGTTACATCAAAATTTAAAGATCACTAACATATTGAGTTTACTTTTCGTTTTGGTAGAGTGAAATTTGTCAGAAAAACATCTTTTGGTTATGAAACTCCTTTCCAAGATATTTAATTTTTTAATGGGGGGAAAAGGCCTACTCAGACTTTTACCTTGTATTTAGCATTGACATTATTATACCTCTGCTTTAAAAAAGTGGGGGTATACTGTTTTACCTCTGTCTGTAAACTTGGCCACAATCATTATTAGGGTATCTAGTTTAAAAATTGTGTCCGGTGACCTGGCCAACCAACCAAGATGGCCACCATGGCTAAAAATAGAACATAGGGGTAAAATGCAGTTTTTGGCTTATCACTCAAAAACCAAAGCATTTAGAGCAAATCTGACATCGGGTAAAATTGTTTATCAGGTCACGATCTATCTGCCCTGAAATTTTGAGATGAATTGGACAACCCTTTAATAGGTTGCTGCCCATGAATTGGTAATTTTAAGGACATTTTGCTGTTTTTGGTTATTATCTTGAATATTATCATAGATAGAGATAAACTGTAAACAGCAAAAATGTTCAGCAAAGTAAGATCTACAAATAAGTCAACAAGACCAAAATGGTATGTTGATTTCTGTAGGAGTTATTGCCCTTTATAGTCAATTTTTAACCATTTTTCGTAAATCTTAGTTTTCTTTTACAAAAATCTTCTCCTCTGAAACTACTGGGCCAAATTAAACCGAACTTGGCCACAATCATCATTGGGGTATCTAGTTTAAAAATTGTGTCCCGTCCCAACCAACCAAGATGGCCACCATGGCTAAAAATAGAACATAGGGTTGAAATGTAGATTTTGGCTTATAACTCTGAAACCGCAGCCTTTAGAGCAAATCTGACATGGGGTAAAATTGTTCATCAGGTCCAAATCTATCTGCCCTGAAATTTCCAGATGAATCTGACAACCTGTTGTTGGGTTGCTGCCCTTGAATTTGTCATTTTAAGGAAATTTTGCTGTTTTTGGTTATTATCTTGAATATTATTATAGATAGAGATAAACTGTAAACATCAATAATGTTAAGCAAAGTAAGATTTACAAATAAGTCAACATGACGGAAATGGTCAATTGACCCCTAAGGAGTTATTGTCCTTTATAGTCAATTTTTAACAATTTTCATAAAATTTGTAAATTTTAACTAACATTTTCCACTGAAACTACTGGGCCAAGTTCATTATAGGTAGAGATAATTGTAAGTAGCAAGAATGTTCAGTAAAGTAAGATGTACAAACACATCACCAAAACACAATTTTGTCATGAATCCATCTGCTTCCTTTGTTTAATATTCACATAGACCAAGGTGAGCGACACAGGCTCTTTAGAGCCTCTAGTTTTTGTCGAGCCTGCAACTTTTGTTGCAGAAAGCTGGACATATGGATAGTGATCCGGCGGCGGCGGCGGCTACGGCGGCTACGGCGGCGGCGGTGTTAGCTCACTTCTTAAAAGCTTTATATTTTAGAAGGTGGAAGTCCTGGATGCTTCATACTTTGTATATAGATGCTTCATGTTACGAAGTTTCCGTCAGTCACATGTCCAATGTCCTTGACCTCATTTTCACAGTTCAGTGACCACTTGAAAAAAAAGTTCAAATTTTTTGTAATGTTGAATTCTCTCTTATTATAAGTAATAGGATAACTATATTTGATATGTGCTTACCTTGCAAGGTCCTCATGTCTGTCAGACAGTTTTCACTTGACCTCGACCTCATTGCATGGATCAGTGAACAAGGTTAAGTTTTGGTGGTCAAGTCCATATCTCAGATACTATAAGCAATAGGGCTAGTATATTTGGTGTATGGAAGGACTGTAAGGTGTACATGTCCAACTGGCAGGTGTCATCTGACCTTGACCTCATTTTCATGGTTCATTGGTTATAGTTAAATTTTTGTGTTTTGGTCTGTTTTTCTCATACTATATGCAATAGGTCTACTATATTTGTTTTATGGAATGATTGTAAGGTGTACATGTCTAGCGGGCAGATGTCATGTGACCTTGACTTAATTTTTAGGTTCAGTGGTCAAAGTTAAGTTTTTGAGTTTTGGTCTTTTTATCTAATACCATATGCCATAGATCAACTATATTTGGTGTATGGAAATATTTTATGATCTTTATGTCAGTCACATAGGTTTTATTTGACCGTGACCTCATTTTCACTGTTCATTGCGCAGTCTTAAGTTTTTGTGTTTGGTCTACTTTTCTTTAAACTATAAGTAATGGGTCAACTATATATATTGTATAGAAGCATTGTTAGCTGTACATGTCTGCCTGGCATGGTTCATCTTACCTTGACCTCATTTTCAAGGTTCATTAGTCTTTGTTTAGTTATCTTGGTTAATGTTAAGTTTATGTGACAGTTGTAATAAAACTTAGCTTTATACTTAGGACTATCAACATAATATCAATGATTAGTATAGAAGGCGAGACATTTCAGCGTGTGCACTCTTGTTTACATACCCGGTAGTCATTTTTTTTTTTGCTTATGAAAAATTTTCCTCAAAATAATGGTCATTCGGTCGTGATGCAATTTATTGAATGACATCATTGTTTGGTAAGTGACGTCACGAACGTCAATTTTTCATATTTTTTTGCACACTAAATGGAACTATAAAAAATACAAAACACACAAAAAAATACAATAATAAACAAAATATTTTTAAAACAACAGCACGCAAATTGTAAGGTAACCTAGGTTTTTCGGATAAGTAAATGAGCAGTTCAAGGCCTTTGAAACAATACAAAAGTAGAACTGAAGGTAACCCAGTGCTATGGATCAGAAAACAGTTCATATAATATAATACTCTTCTGTTGAAATATATGATAAAGCGTATAAAACATGGCAAAATCTGTATCACATGCCGTATTACCCTCGACCAATATCATCCCTCGGGCCTAAAGGCCCTTGGGCTGATATTGGTGTCTCAGGATGATACAACATATGATACGGATTTTGCCATGTATTATTCTCTATTTACAACGACATACATTTGGAAATATTGTAATCTTATTAATAATGTACTTTTGGGAAAAATTTATTTAAAGTTTTTCTGAACTTATTTAATTACACAAAAAAATATGGATAAAAATTTCTCTTTTCTTATTGCGTTTTTATTGATTTTCTAAGGGTGGACGTCAAAGACATGAAAGGAGGCCTACGAATATTGACAGATAGAAAGGCAACTGAAGCAGAGAAGAACTTTTTTATTGCTGCTTGTATGGACTACAGTGTAAGTATAATGCAATAGTCCCAACCTTCAACAGCTTGTGATGTAGCATTTTTGATGCTGCTTGTATGGACTACAGTGTAAGTATAATGCAATAGTCCCAACCTTCATCAGCTCGTGATGTAGCATTTTCACTCTGATGCAACTATATCACAATCAATTAATCCATCTTGTCCTTCATCCAGGTTACTCTCTGTGGATTCAATACTATTATTGATGGGATACCAATTTTTGAAGGTTTTGTGGGCAAAGACTGTAAATTCAGAAATTATTAGGTGCATTTATTATTGTGATTTTAATTTTTGCGATATTGTTAAAAATCATGTTTAATTCATATTGAAAAAAAAATTGAAATGCAAATTATTGTGATTATAACCCTGTCGCATTTTTTCGCAATAAGAAAAACATCGCAATAATTTCTGAATTTACAGTTGTTTCTGTGGATTCAATATTATTATTGGTGGGATTCCAATTTTTGAGGATTTCCTGGGCAAAGGTGAACCATGAATTTTAATGTTCAATGAAGTAACACTTTTCTATAGATTTCTCTTTTTGAATATTCACCAAATATATGCCAAATTATAGACTTTTGGTCGGCTTTGGACATATGCCCTTTAAAAACAATGCTACCTGGTGGAAGTTAAATTGCAAAGAAACTACTACTCTAGTGTAAAGTGACACTGACATAAAATTAGAGACATCTCTTGAAAGGAGCCACAAAAACCTTTCACAAGAAATATTTAGTTTTTGGAGTACTTTGATTGTTGAGTTAGAAGAGAGAAATTGTATTGTAAAGAATAGTTATTACACAAATTTACAAGAAAAAAAAAAGAAGTCAACAACAAAAAAGAGGCTGGATTTTTGATGAACTAATTTATTTTGAAATTGTTTTTAAGATAAGGGATGTAAATGAAGGAAGATTTAAGGTTTACATCAATTCAGCAGCATCCCGATGACAAAAGCATCCAACATTTTTCTTAACCTTAGGTTAACATATACATATGTTTTTGGGATTTTGTGGGAAAATCTGAGATTCTTTTTCAACTGACTTCTAAAAACACTATTTTTTAATACTGTGGATTTATTAATTATCCTTGGTATAGATTTTCTTGTATTGATGAAAACTTGCATTTTTATGGATATTTGATTGCATGGTTTATCCAAAGTCTGCATTATGTACAAGCCTATAGATAATTTGTAATTAGTTGAACATTTAAATTCACCTGTACCAATGGAATCCACGAAAATGAGTATCCGTCGAATAATAATGAATCCACAGTATGTAATACCATAGAATATGATGTATCTCTTTCATTTGAAATCATTCTACAATTTAAAAGTAACATATTTTGATTGTGTTCTTTTATGGTATTCCAGAAAAATAGTAAGGATTATTCGGTAACAGATATTGATGATGGTGATGAAAAAACAGGTGGAAAGTCTGCTCTTAAAGCTCTTGGTAATGGTATGCCTACCACTGTTGGTGTTAGTGGAGAAACATTCAGTGGAACCTTTACAGTACAGGGAGGTAAATATTTCATTAAAGGGAGGTAAATAATAAAACTAAGGGAGATAATTATAACAGTACAGTGAGCTACATATCATTATATTGATAACTGTAGCCATTTGTTATTACTTATTTTGAATTAAAAATTAGAGATTTTGAAGAATGTGGTAGTGAAAGTGTTCATAATAATTAAGCCATTTATACTTTCACCAATTTCTAGAAACTAGTCTGGTCAGTTTTAATTGTGTTGAGAGCTGTTCAAAATTGTGAAATGTTAATGAAATCCTCTTTGAATGTAGTTAATTTGAACATGGAGTTTAGAAATGGGATGCACCATTGGGGACACCAGTTCAAGAAAACCAAAAATAAGAAAAACATAGTGTTTAATTTAAGGTTAAGGATGGCAATCCCCATTTCTGTCCCAAAGCTGAAATACTGTATTCCACACACTTATATTTTACTAGTATTCCACACACTTATATTTTACAATTTTTGTCTACATAATTTTCACTTTGGTTTTTCTAGGTGAAGAAATCTTTAAGGAACTGGATTTTGTTGTTACTGGTATAAAGGATGCCTATTCTATTGGTCAAGGATTGTCAGAGGTTGGAGCCAAACTTTTAGGAGAGAAGTTAGCCAATATGACAGTTGGTGACATTGAAACATTAATGGACTTCAAGAATATTGATCCAATATTGGTGGCCCAGCTTATGAAAGATTTGAGAGACTTAGCAAAAGCATTGGTATGTTTTAGATAATGGGTCAGCATTAGATCCTGTGTCCATATATCTGTGTTCCACTTTTGAATTTGAATAAAAGGAGATTTGGGATATATAAGTCAATGAAAAAAATAACCAAAAGACATCTTAAGAACATCCTTACTTACTCATTTTTTTCTAGGTTTCAAATAAATTGAGATTATAATATTATGAATATTAGTCAAGTACTAAAATGTAACACTGGATAATTTTCATCAAAGCTTAGCCCATGGAGAAGATAAACTACATAGAAAATAGACATACATTGTGAGCACACTTATCCTTGTAATTGTTAAGGGTTTCAATAAACTTGATTATGAAAGATTTTTAATACCAATATCTTATTTAATTTTGAAAATAAGACTCTGTTTGTGAGTTATTTCCCTTGAAAATGTTAACTTTATGGAAAGTTTACCTACATGTAAATGCTCATTAGCTCCCATTTCTTTTTAAGATAACATTGAAATGTAGATGAGAGGTAAATGGTACAAATATCTCTGTTGAGTTTTAAAATAAGTGCAGCTTAAATATTTCCATTTTATCATGCTGTGGACTTTAACAATGTAAATTTCTCAGGCCTTGAAGTGTTAAAAAATCCAAGGTCTCCATTAATTTTTTTAATCTCCAGTTAGATATCATTTTATAGGTATTACAAGTAATATTATTGTTTGCATGATACCTGTTAACCTCACTTATATAATTATAATATAATGGATTTTTTTTGGTGGTTAATAGTTAAATCATGGAAAAATAAAGTAGATTTGATAATATAAAACAAGAATGTGTCCATAGTACACGGAGGCCCCACTCGCACTATCATTTTCTATGTTTATTGGTCCGTGAAATAAGGTCAAAACTCTTAATTTGGCATTAAAATTAGAAAGATCATATCATAGGGAACTTGTGGACTAAGTTTTAAGTTGATTGGACTTCAACTTCATCTTCACCTTGACCAAAAACTTTAACCTGAAGCGGAACAGACTGATGAACAGATGAACAGACGGAAGTACAGACCGAAAAACATAATTCCCCTAGGTGGGGCATAAAAAAAGATATTTAAAGAGAACAGATGATCTTTGGTATACTACCCCAGGAATAGATTACCTTAGCTGTATTTGGCAAAACCTTTTGGAATTTTGGGTCCTCAATGCTCTTCAACTTTGAACTTTATTTGGCCTTTTGAACTTTTTTTATTCAGGCATCACTGATGAGTCATTGTAATCCTGTTATCTATGATGAGTTTATTTTTTATAGTTTTTTTCAATTTTCTAATTGTAGTATTCAGAGTTTCTTACCAAGCTACTGACCAATGGTGATGAGGTTTTCAAATCTTTTGACTTTACACTGGGGGGAGACTTTAGTTTCCCTAAACAGGATATAACACTGTTTAGCTACAGTGTCAACATGCTAGTTGGTGGACTTATACCAATGCAGTTCTGTAAGTAATCACACATTTATGTGTGTGTTCCAGTTTAAAAATAATGTTGTTTTCAACCAAAGTATATTGCCTATTTCCAGCTAGATATCTTCAATATTAATACTAACAGTTTAATATTTTTATCCTTTTAAAGTTCTTCATCTGAGCATGATTAAACAATTCAAAGTAAAATATAATACTTTTACAAGAGCTTCTAAAAATATAGAAATTTATAGATCTTTCTGCTTGACCTTGTTAAATTCCTCCTATTTTTAGCACCAGTGAGTTATTTTACTCCTATTTTTAGCACCAGTGAGTTTAATCTTCATCATTTGATATTGATTGTTTATTGAATTGTTTTTTACTATGTACAACCAATATGGCTTCTCTTTAGATTTAACTTTCAAATTAGCATGTTAATGGTTTATTAAATCATCTTTACATTTAGTAAGGTCAACCCCCTAGGAACATAATTTCTGCATACGATCTTGTGATAATGTAAAATTATGTTTTTATCCAACCAAAGACTTTTATCAATAAAACCTATACATTAATTAACAATGCTTATTACGTTATGTTTACTTTAGCTAGGTTTCATAGAAGATTTAAATTTGGAGAAATAAGAATAGCATCCAGGAAAATTGGTTGTTATTTTTAAAAAGTGTGAGAATAAATTTTAACATAAAGTTTAAATAATATTTTAGCATTTGGTGCTGGAGCATACTACGGAATGAAGTTTGAAATTGCAGCCAAGGTGTTAGAAATGAAGGCTCAATGTATTGTAGAACCTTATGCTGGAGTGACAGTCTATGGTGAACTGGGTATTGGATTTCTACTATATGGAAAACTCCGTTTAGAGGGAAGAATTATGGACTTGCGTTTCCCAACAACAGCTGAGATTACATTCAATAAGTTTCCTCTAGATGTTGGGTGAGTAGAAGATATATTTTAAATGGTTCCACACACAGTTTTACCATAAATTTGAATGTTTTGGTGTGGGGATATTCTGGCACTTTTTGTCAAAACTGTATTTTTAGCTCACCTTTCCGAAGTGGTGTCCGTCGTCGTCTTCCATCCGGTGTAAACTATTTCAAACATCTTCTCCTCTGAAACTATTTAACCAATCCCAAGCAAACTTAAGCTGAATGATCCTTAGGGTATCTAGAATAAAGTTTGTGTTTTATTTTCTGTCAAAAAAATACAGCCACCATGGCTAAAAATAGAACATAGGGGTAAAATGCAGTTTTTGGCTTATATCTCAAAAACTAAAGCATTTACAGCAAATCTGACATGGAGGTTAAAGTGTTCATTAGGTGAAGTTCTATCAGCCCTGAAATTTTCAGATGAATCTAACAACCCATTGTTGGGTTGCTGTCACTAAATTGGTAATTTTACAGCTAATACATTAATGCTAGCAAGACAAATCTTTGTTTGGCTTGCTTGCTTTGCTTGTATCAATGTTTGCTCAAGCATGGTAATTAAGATAGGCGGGGCTTCAGCTTGTATACGTCATACTTAAATTTTATTGGACGGTTATGTTTGAAGTTAAGGACACTAAATTTTAAACATCACAGGATGACAAATATAAAGCGCAATCGTAGAAATGGAAGCCAAAAAATGTATTTGTTTTTTCTCGAAGATATGCATTTTCATCATCCAACTGAAAAGACTGTGGTCAAGTACTTTTAGAAAAGCAAAATAACTATTCGAACACACCTACTCTGATTTAGTGATTCATTACATAGGTATTTCATTTGACCCATATATTTCATCTTTTAGTACTGTGATTTTTTTTTATGTTATAAATTCAACATGTAGCTTTGCTATATAAAAATGATAGAATCTGAAGCGAGATGATGTATCAAATGTTCTTCCTTTGTGCGTTTTTTAGACAAATTATTCATCTCAAACACACCCTAACATAAGGAGGTTCGCTCGATTTCCTCTTTTTGATACAATTGTTTCCAATTTTTTGATTTTTTTTCTTGAGTCACGTAATGGAAGGACAGACACGGAAATAAGTAAACTTATAGATTGATATGTTCTCCGTCTGTATTAATTAAAAACAAAAGGGAAGAATTTTCTTCATCCAACTTGATAGATAACCATGTCGTCGACTTGATATCTAACTGTTCTACTTAACTATGTAATAGATGAATTAAAAACTTATACAAATGGTTGTTTTTTTTACAATAAAACACTCGTATTTGAGAAGAAAATTGTTATTTTATTTGTTTCTATTCACTTTTAAAAAATTTCTTACTAAAGTAAACATAACAGAAAGCATTTATCGCCTTCTCTATAAACAAAGAATAATCAGTTTGAAGGTTTACAAGCAAAAATTAATCCAAATTGCGCAATATTCAATAACAATAGACATAATAAATAAAATAATTAAGTCATCCCCCCCTAATTAATTTATCCCTTTTATTAGAAAATCAAGTGCACCTTCTTATGTTAGGGTGTGTTTGAGATGAATATTTTGTGTTGAAAACGTACAAAGAAAGAATATTTGATACATCATCTCGCTTCAGATTCTATCATTTTTATATAGCAAAGCTACAGGTTGACGTTATAACATAAAAAAATCACAGTACTAAAGGATGAAATGAATGGGTCAAATGAAATACCTATGTAATGAATCACTCGAAATCAGAGTAGGTGTGTTCGAATAGCTTTTTTGTTTTACAAAAAGTACTTGACGACAGCCTTTTAAGTTAGATGATAAAAATGCATATCATCGAGAGAAAAAAAAATACAATTTTTTGGCTTCCATTTCTGCGATTGCGCTTTATATTTGTCATCCTGTGATGTTTTAAAATTTAGTGTCCTTAACCTCAAACATAACGGCCAATAAAATTTAAGTATGATGTAAACAAGCTGAAGCCCCGCCTATCTTAATTGCCATGCTTGAGCAAACATTGATACAAGCAAAGCAAGCAAGCCAAACAAAGATTTGTCTTGCTAGCATTAATGTAAAAGCTGTAAGTAAATTTTGCTTTTATTTTTGTTATCTTGAATATTATTATAAATAAAGATAAACTGTAAAGAACAAAAATGTTCAACAAAGTAAGATCTACAAATAAGTTTATTTGACCAAAGTTGTCAATTGACCCCAAAAGGAGTTAATACCCTTTAAAGACAATTTTTCACAACTTGTTTATCTAGTTTGCTTACTTTAAAAAATCTTCTCCTTTGAATCTGCTGAATCAATTTCAGCCAAACTTGGGCTGAATGAGTTTCAGAGTATCAAGTATAAATTTTGTATTTTATTATACCCCCGCTTTAAAAAAGGGGGGGTATACTGTTTTACCTCTGTCTGTCCGTCGGTCCGTCCGTCTGTCCGTCCGTCAGTCAGTCTGTCCCATGAAACTTTCGTCACATTTTTCTCAGGAACTACACATCCACCGTTTTACCTCTGTCTGTCTGTCCATCAGTCCGTCCGTCCGTCCGTCAGTCCGTCCGTCCCATGAAACTTTCGTCACATTTTTCTCAGGAACTACACATCCACCCTTTCTGTAATTTGGTATCAACATTTATATATGTCAGCCATACCGTGTGATGCGTTTTCAGATTCATCACTTGACAACTTCCTGTTTACCGAACACTTGTCTGATTTTACACATGATAGCCAAGTTGAAAATTTTCGTCACATTTTTCTCAGGAACTACAATACAAGGATTTCTGAAATTTGGTTTCAGGATTTATATAAGTCAGCTATACCGTGTGATGCGTTTTCAGATTCATCACTCGACAACTTCCTGTTTACCGAACACTTGTATGATTTTACACATGATAACCAAGTTGAAAATTTTCGTCACATTTTTCTCAGGAACTACAATACAAGGATTTCTGAAATTTGGTTTCAGAATTTATATAAGTCAGTTATACCGTGTGATGCGTTTTCATCACTCGACAACTTCCTGTTTACCGAACACTTGTATGATTTTACACATGATAACCAAGTTGAAAATTTTCGTCACATTTTTCTCAGGAACTACAATACAAGGATTTCTGAAATTTGGTTTCAGGATTTTTATAAGTCAGCTATACCGTGTGATGCGTTTTCAGATTCATCACTCGACAACTTCCTGTTTACTGAACACTTGCATATTTTTACACTATTAATATTATCCACTTGCGGCGGGGGTATCATCAGTGAGCAGTAGCTCGCAGTTTCACTTGTTTCCTTCTGCGTGAAGAAACATAGCCACTATGGCTAAAATGGAACAAAGGGGTAAAATGCCTTTTTTTTGCTTTTGAAGAAAATATGACAGATACAAAGAGCATTTAAATGGCATTTTTAAGCCACTCATTAATATATATTGAAAAGTAAAAATAATCATTGATGAAAGATTTAAGCAAAAAATTACAGGTGAGCGATTCAGGCTTTTGAGAGCCTCTTGTGAATTCAATCGTTTAATGATTTGTTGGTGACTAGTTAATATTTGAAATAAACAATGAGACATGAAAAAATGATTATGTAGAGATTGTATTTACTTCAAAGATGCATTACATGTAGAAGAAGCAAGTGTTCAATAAATGTGGCTAATGCCACATAACTTGACCCCATTTTGTCATGCTGATGAATATTTGGTTAGTGCCACATAACTTGACCCCATTTTGTCATGCTGGTGAATATTTGGTTAGTGCCACATAACTTGACCCCATTTTGTCATGCTGATGAATATTTGGTTAGTGCCACATAACTTGACCCCATTTTGTCATGCTGATGAATATTTGGTTAGTGCCACATAACTTGACCCCATTTTGTCATGCTGGTGAATATTTGGTTAGTGCCACATAACTTGACCCCATTTTGTCATGCTGATGAATATTTGGTTAGTGCCACATAACTTGACCCCATTTTGTCATGCTGATGAATATTTGGTTAGTGCCACATAACTTGACCCCATTTTGTCATGCTGGTGAATATTTGGTTAGTGCCACATAACTTGACCCCATTTTGTCATGCTGATGAATATTTGGTTAGTGCCACATAACTTGACCCCATTTTGTCATGCTGATGAATATTATCTGAATTGTTTTTTCCAGTCTGGTTATGTACTTGAAACTTACTCCAATTGAACTGAATTTGTATGCCTTGGTGACTCTAGAGGTCAATCTTGGTCTGACTAAGTTTAAGAAAGTCTTGTTTAAAGTTGAATTATGGTCATACAAGGCTCCAACCATTACTAAGAAACTGATCGACAACAGGAAAGATGAAGAAGACAAAACTCCTCCAGAAATATCCCCATTTACAGATGATAAGAATTCAGGAAGAAAGAGAAGGGTAATATAATTTTTTGTATGGAACTTTCTGTATAAGTCCTTTGAACATTTTTCTATATTTTGCAGCATTTGACCTTGAAAGTTAATAAAAAAAAATTACATTTTATTGACATATGGTGTTTCAGAAGGTATTAAAAAGTGGTGTAGAAAAGTAAAGATAAAAGAGGTTAAAATTAATGATGAAAAATATCCAAAGAATAAAACACTAAGAAAATAGAAAATCTAATTGAGAAACATGAGATATCTTTCAGCATTCTGAACTTTACCGTAGTCTTTAATGATAAGAAAATGTCCATAACTTACACCAAGTAAGTTTCTATATTTAAATATTTAGGCCACACCAAGTTGTGAAGTAGATCAGATAGCAGGTAGAGATTATGTAGAGCCAATGTTTGAAATCGCTGTTCGTGCTGAGGATGACAGGAGTGATGTAGCTTACTTCCTTGATGTTGGAACAGTACCAGGAGGAAAAGATGTAATGAACCAGCATAGTCTTGGTGGGCCAAAGACTTCAGTTGATGAGGCAAGTCTTTTATAATATGCTTGAATCTAGTATTCAGGTGATAGATTTTTATTTTAAAGTTTTCATTTAAAATTTCATTTAGAATAAGATATTATTAGTTCATCAAAATTGTATGCCAAAATTAATACTTTTCTATTGCCTTTTTTTCGACATGTACATGCAAACATATATATTTGTCTTGTCTTTGAGATATTAACTTATATAAAAGAAAAGTAACTTTTTATGGATGCCTAACACTGATTTAGTTTTAAGCCAAGATATAGATCTGAGCATTTAATTGAATAGTCAGTTAACATCCTAGATAATAATGAAAATTTATACAGAAAGAGGATCACTGCAACCTTAATCATCTGTGGATTCATCTATTTTTATGGGTACCAATTTTCAATGTATTTTCATTGATACATGAAAAATTCTGCATGCAAGCTTTTATGTAATAAGTATTTTCTTGAACATGTGAACTTGTAGTTCACTTATAACAATGAAATCCCCCCAAAAAAATTGGAGAATGATTGGCGTTAAATGAGCAAGATAATTAGCTGGTACACCAATTTTAATTGACACTTTTTAAAAATCTTGTTAATTTTTTATGCTGTTTTTTTCAGAGACTTAGTACTACTGGAGTTCCTCTGTATTTTACAATGTATGCACAAAATGACGCTGGTGAGCGCTCCATGGCAACATGTTCTTTAAATACATATGATGTAACTCTCCCTGGTGGTCGATTCACTGCCGACTTTTTATCAACTAGTAATCCAGCAGTGATGAAGGCATCCGTTGTTGTTTACGAAGACTCGGATATAGTGTTGACACAAGTTGGATTGGGATATGGAAAAGATGTGTGGGGAGATCAAGTAATTCCATGGAACACAGTCAATATTAATGCTGATGCCTTTGTACCACCTGATCTAAGTAAGTTTTAAGAGTTTCTGTGGGGGGAGGGGTGTGGTGAGATCAAGTAATTCCATGGAACACAGTCAATATTAATGCTGATGCCTTTGTACCACCTGATCTAAGTAAGTTTTAGAGTTTCTGTGGGGGGAGGGGTGTGGGGAGATCAAGTAATTCCATGGAACACGGTCAATATTAATGCTGATGCCTTTGTACCACCTGATCTAAGTAAGTTTTAGAGTTTCTGTGGGGGGAGGGGTGTGGTGAGATCAAGTAATTCCATGGAACACAGTCAATATTAATGCTGATGCCTTTGTACCACCTGATCTAAGTAAGTTTTAGAGTTTCTATGGGGGAGGGGTGTGGGGAGATCAAGTAATTCCATGGAACACGGTCAATATTAATGCTGATGCCTTTGTACCACCTGATCTAAGTAAGTTTTAGAGTTTCTGTGGGGGAGGGGTGTGGGGAGATCAAGTAATTCCATGGAACACGGTCAACATTAATGCTGATGCCTTTGTACCACCTGATCTAAGTAAGTTTTAGAGTTTCTGTGGGGGAGGGGTGTGGGGGGATCAAGTAATTCCATGGAACACAGTCAATATTAATGCTGATGCCTTTGTACCACCTGATCTAAGTAAGTTTTAGAGTTTCTGTGGGGGGAGGGGTATGGTGAGGTCAAGTAATTCCATGGAACACGGTCAATATTAATGCTGATGCCTTTGTACCACCTGATCTAAGTAAGTTTTAGTAGTTTCTGTGGGGGAGGGGTGTGGTGAGATCAAGTAATTCCATGGAACACGGTCAATATTAATGCTGATGCCTTTGTACCACCTGATCTAAGTAAGTTTTAAGAGTTTCTGTGGGGGGAGGGATGTGGTGAGATCAAGTAATTCCATGGAACACGGTCAATATTAATGCTGATGCCTTTGTACCACCTGATCTAAGTAAGTTTTAAGAGTTTCTGTGGGGGGAGGGGTGTGGAGAGATCAAGTAATTCCATGGAACACGGTCAATATTAATGCTGATGCCTTTGTACCACCTGATCTAAGTAAGTTTTAGAGTTTCTGTGGGGGAGGGGTGTGGGGGGATCAAGTAATTCCATGGAACACGGTCAATATTAATGCTGATGCCTTTGTACCACCTGATCTAAGTAAGTTTTAAGAGTTTCTGTGGGGGAGGGGTGTGGTGAGATCAAGTAATTCCATGGAACACGGTCAATATTAATGCTGATGCCTTTGTACCACCTGATCTAAGTAAGTTTCAGAGTTTCTGTGGGGGGAGGGGTGTGGTGAGATCAAGTAATTCCATGGAACACGGTCGATATTAATGCTGATGCCTTTGGACCATTTGATCTAAGTAAGTTTACAGTTACACTTCAGAAATACTGTTGATTTTATTACTTTTTGTGGATTGAGGAAAGATTGTTTTTCTTTAATACTTGATTTCACAGTTTTGCCAATGTTTGCATCTGAACTTTATTGAACACTTAAATTCATTGTTCACAACATTCATACTAGGTGATTGGTTCTCTATGAATAATATTAGACTTGGGTGTTTTTACAGGACATTGTTTAATAAATGTTCAACATGAAAAGGTCAGTTGAATAAAACTGTACATGTAGGTTTTAAATAATTTAAAACTAAGTTACAGGCACATATCAAAAGATGAAATCATTAACAGAAAGACAATGTTTCCAGTTAGTAACATTTGTTCTTATTAAAAGGAAATTTAGTAATCCCATTATGCAAACGCTAATGAACTGATCAGCAATAAAATAAAATATTTCACTTTGACACATATTTTTTTAAGATTGACAAACATTTCCAAGAATGTTTAATTTGTTTGCTATAAAATTTTGATGGAAATAATAATAATTAAACATGTATAAGGTAACTTATCACTTTTTGAATATTTATTATTTAGGTAATGATCCACATAACCATAAAGTTATGGAAATGTTCACAGACTTCAGAATAGGTCGACTTATTGCGCCATTTGGAGGAGAGGTAACCAGGGAAGATACACAAGGTGATTGTGCTAAACGGTGTGCAGATTCGCCAAAAACCAAATGTATGAGCTTCAATTATGACTTTTTAGATGCTACATGTGAACTGCTGGAAGGAATAGAAGGTCATCACTATAAGCTGGCACAGTCCGGATTGTTCCAGCATTATGAAAGACTTGGTATTGGACATATCTTGAGTTTTGATTATAATAGTTTATGGCTGATCCATAATAAGACACATTACTTCAACTTCCGTATCATAAACACTTTAGGATTTGAGAGTATTATTTCCACACCAGGCGTTGTGGTGGATACTACACCTCCAACTACAGGTGAGTTATCTGTTTAAAAGGAGTTCAAATAAAAAATGGTAGTCAATTTTAAGAAAAAATTAGATATTTCTCCTACAGATTTAGTAGTAAATTAATCATACATCATATTATATTTAAGGTCCTATATACAACAGCACAATTGATTATTTGGAACTGGTAGATTGCAGTACAAAAATAGTACCAACCGATAGACCAGACTTCCGTATTTGGTGTAGAGGTGAAAATTCAGCAGTTAAAAATCACAGGTATATATTATTGTTCTGTCTGATGCAATTTTCAGTTGTATATGAAAAATATATAAAACTGCGTACTCTTATCTTGATAAGGATTGTAAGGAATTCTGTGAAAGAAAAATAAAAAATGATATGCAAGCTTTTAAAAATTTCTCTATAATTTTGGTGTTGATCTGTAAACCTTATTCCTCTTTGATTCTACAATACATTTGACCACAGGATAATTTGTTCTAGACATGGTTTACTGTGTTTCCACATCTTTCACCAATTGTTTCTTCATTTTTTTTTTTACCAAAAAACACATGTTACTACAGTAAAATCTGAACTGGCCAGCTATGGGACTATGAAAATAAGAAGGCTGGTTTTTAGGTTTTCAGATCTACAGGAATTTATTGGCTTGTGGACCGATATTTTATCCTCTGAGCATGAAATTTTTTGTCAATGAAGCAACTGGGCATTATTCTTGCATGATATCATGTTGTGGGAATTCTTGTTTGTTATTGGCGGATGCTTATCTAGTTTTGTAGACTATATGTTGACATGTTGTGGGAATTCTTGTTTGTTATTGGCGGATGCATATCTAGTTTTGTAGACTATATGTTGACATGTTGTGGGAATTCTTGTTTGTTATTGGCGGATGCTTATCTAGTTTTGTAGACTATATGTTGACATGTTGTGGGAATTCTTGTTTGTTATTGGCGGATGTTTATATAGTTTTGTAGACTATATGTTAACATGCTGAAGTTTTTTTTATGTTAATTGGTTGCTGATGTATACCCACACTTCCTCTTAATCATAAAACTTTTCCCTAGAAAACACTGAAAAATCACAAAAAAATGTGACTAAAGGGAGATAATAAGAATGAAAAATCCACCCTATATATAATATTATATAGTCTTATATCCTCAAAGTGTGTTGTAACAGAACATTTATTGTACAGATGGATTTTAAGAGATAGTAAAGCCATAATTGAACTGTTTGAAAACTATCATTTTATCTTTATTTTGTAGAGTGATACAAGATGGACCAGGTTCATTAGCTGTTTTCAATGGACCAATATTTATGAATGACATGATGTATACAAGAGCCAATAATTATATCTCAGGTAGAATTATGTATGATTACCATGTTTCTGGAATACTGTAGAACAACCTATTTTAATGGATACTTTTTTTTCATGAAAACCCCTTTCTAATTTTGTTGGTGTATTCATATGAGAGAAGATTTATGTTTGACCTAATTTTAGTTATTTTCTTATTCACACAAATTAGTTTGTTCTCTGTAACCTTTATAAGGTCAAGACCAAAAAACTTGGAAACATTAATTAGCAAATTCAAAATGTGATATAGAAGAAGAAGATACAAATGAAAGACATTTTTACCTAAGAAAAATATGGAAATTAAACCATCAAAAAGAAATATTGGTTTTTTTTATGTTTCACATTTACTTTAAAAGTACAACATCAAGCAGTTATTTTTTTTTATGACATTGTTATGTCAGGGAATATTTTTAACATTTAAAAAAATTATGTTTAAAAAAATACAAAAAAAAAACGCTGCCAGTTTATGCCAGAAACATACATTTATCATGTTATTTATATAATGGCTTTCCAAAAATTGTATGATAATCATAATCTGTGTAGTGGCAACTTTTTTTATTATGATTATTAATGGTTATGTATATTGGTGTTTTTCAGCAAATTGGGATGGATTTAAAGACAGGGAAAGTGATCTTCTCTTTATCACTGTAACTGTTGGTACTGAAATCTGTGAAGAAACAATCCACCAATATCATGATCCGCATGCTCATTTGTTTGATGTATCTCAGTGGACACACAGTGCTATGATAAGTCCTCTCCCAGCCCCTTATACACAGCTACCAGGTATGTATAGAATTTGACATATCTCAGTGGACACACAGTGCTATGATAAGTCCTCTCCCAGCCCCTTATACACAGCTACCAGGTATGTATAGAGTTTGACATATCTCAGGGGGACACACAGTGCTATGATAAGTCCTCTCCCAGCCTCTTATACACAGCTACCAGGTATGTATAGAGTTTGACATATCTCAGGGGGACACACAGTGCTATGATAAGTCCTCTCCCAGCCCCTTATACACAGCTACCAGGTATGTATAGAGTTTGACATATCTCAGGGGGACACACAGTGCTATGATAAGTCCTCTCCCAGCCTCTTATTCACAGCTACCAGGTATGTATAGAGTTTGACATATCTCAGTGGACACCCAGTGCTATAAGTCCTCTCCCAGCCCCTTATACACAGCTACCAGGTATGTATAGAGTTTGACATATCTCAGTGGACACACAGTGCTATGATAAGTCCCCTCCCAGCCCCTTATACACAGCTACCAGGTATGTATAGAGTTTGACATATCTCAGGGGGACACACAGTGCTATGATAAGTCCTCTCCCAGCCTCTTATACACAGCTACCAGGTATGTATAGAGTTTGACATATCTCAGGGGGACACACAGTGCTATGATAAGTCCTCTCCCAGCCCCTTATACACAGCTACCAGGTATGTATAGAGTTTGACATATCTCAGTGGACACACAGTGCTATGATAAGTCCTCTCCCAGCCCCTTATACACAGCTACCAGGTATGTATAGAGTTTGACATATCTCAGGGGGACACACAGTGCTATGATAAGTCCTCTCCCAGCCTCTTATACACAGCTACCAGGTATGTATAGAGTTTGACATATCTCAGGGGGACACACAGTGCTATGATAAGTCCTCTCCCAGCCCCTTATACACAGCTACCAGGTATGTATAGAGTTTGACATATCTCAGGGGGACACACAGTGCTATGATAAGTCCTCTCCCAGCCTCTTATTCACAGCTACCAGGTATGTATAGAGTTTGACATATCTCAGTGGACACCCAGTGCTATAAGTCCTCTCCCAGCCCCTTATACACAGCTACCAGGTATGTATAGAGTTTGACATATCTCAGTGGACACACAGTGCTATGATAAGTCCTCTCCCAGCCCCTTATACACAGCTACCAGGTATGTATAGAGTTTGACATATCTCAGGGGGACACACAGTGCTATGATAAGTCCTCTCCCAGCCTCTTATACACAGCTACCAGGTATGTATAGAGTTTGACATATCTCAGGGGGACACACAGTGCTATGATAAGTCCTCTCCCAGCCCCTTATACACAGCTACCAGGTATGTATAGAGTTTGACATATCTCAGGGGGACACACAGTGCTATGATAAGTCCTCTCCCAGCCTCTTATACACAGCTACCAGGTATGTATAGAGTTTGACATATCTCAGTGGACACCCAGTGCTATGATAAGTCCTCTCCCAGCCCCTTATACACAGCTACCAGGTATGTATAGAGTTTGACATATCTCAGTGGACACACAGTGCTATGATAAGTCCTCTCCCAGCACCTTATACACAGCTACCAGGTATGTATAGAGTTTGACATATCTCAGTGGACACACAGTGTTATGATAAGTCCTCTCCCAGCCCCGTATACACAGCTACCAGGTATGTATAGAGTTTGACATATCTCAGTGGACACACAGTGCTATGATAAGTCATCTCCCAGCACCTTATACACAGCTACCAGGTATGTATAGAGTTTGACATATCTCAGTGGACACACAGTGCTATGATAAGTCCTCTCCCAGCACCTTATACACAGCTACCAGGTATGTATAGAGTTTGACATATCTCAGTGGACACACAGTGCTATGATAAGTCCTCTCCAAGCACCTTATACACAGCTACCAGGTATGTATAGAGTTTGACATATCTCAGTGGACACACAGTGCTATGATAAGTCCTCTCCCAGCACCTTATACACAGCTACCAGGTATGTATAGAGTTTGACATATCTCAGGGGGACACACAGTGCTATGATAAGTCCTCTCCCAGCCTCTTATACACAGCTACCAGGTATGTATAGAGTTTGACATATCTCAGGGGGACACACAGTGCTATGATAAGTCCTCTCCCAGCCCCTTATACACAGCTACCAGGTATGTATAGAGTTTGACATATCTCAGGGGGACACACAGTGCTATGATAAGTCCTCTCCCAGCCTCTTATACACAGCTACCAGGTATGTATAGAGTTTGACATATCTCAGTGGACACCCAGTGCTATGATAAGTCCTCTCCCAGCCCCTTATACACAGCTACCAGGTATGTATAGAGTTTGACATATCTCAGTGGACACACAGTGCTATGATAAGTCCTCTCCCAGCACCTTATACACAGCTACCAGGTATGTATAGAGTTTGACATATCTCAGTGGACACACAGTGTTATGATAAGTCCTCTCCCAGCCCCGTATACACAGCTACCAGGTATGTATAGAGTTTGACATATCTCAGTGGACACACAGTGCTATGATAAGTCCTCTCCCAGCACCTTATACACAGCTACCAGGTATGTATAGAGTTTGACATATCTCAGTGGACACACAGTGCTATGATAAGTCCTCTCCCAGCACCTTATACACAGCTACCAGGTATGTATAGAGTTTGACATATCTCAGTGGACACACAGTGCTATGATAAGTCCTCTCCAAGCACCTTATACACAGCTACCAGGTATGTATAGAGTTTGACATATCTCAGTGGACACACAGTGCTATGATAAGTCCTCTCCCAGCACCTTATACACAGCTACCAGGTATGTATAGAGTTTGACATATCTCAGTGGACACACAGTGCTATGATAAGTCCTCTCCCAGCACCTTATACACAGCTACCAGGTATGTATAGAGTTTGACATATCTCAGTGGACACACAGTGCTATGATAAGTCCTCTCCCAGCACCTTATACACAGCTACCAGGTATGTATAGAGTTTGACATATCTCAGTGGACACACAGTGCTATGATAAGTCCTCTCCCAGCACCTTATACACAGCTACCAGGTGTGTTCTTATCAATTGATACCTTTTGATAACTAAATTTATTTTAATACTTTCGCTATATGTATATATACAAAGAAATTTAATCGTTTGACTGCCTGATGGAGTTGTTACTGAATGTCACCCATGGTGTAAGATAGACATTAGAATCACAGACAGTTTTGAGACAGCAAACAAACAACACAAAAAACTAAAAATACAGCAGTTGAAAATCCTTATATGTGTCAACTTTTGTGAAAAATATATACAGTGTATAGTTTTCAGAAGCACATTTGTTTAGTTTAATAGATGAATATTTCCCCAGTTGAGCTTGCCTTGTTTATAGAAAAAAATATAAGTATAGGTCATCATACAATAGAATAAGTTTTAAATGGTCTAGAAAAAAAGTAAATGTTAGAATCAATTCTAATTGAGTCCTGTTATATTTACAGATGGCCAGTATTTCATCTCAGTCAGAGCTATGAACGCAGTGAAATATGGAGGCCCCTTAGCAACAACTGTATGCCACACAACCCCTTACATCGTTGACAATTCACCTCCATTTATATATGAGCTCTATAACATTGGGTATGATGAATTCCAGTATAACCTGACCTACAGACACAATTCATCGTAAGTATTAAAAAACTCTGTTAGTCTTATGGTAGCATACTGTCTTCTAGTATGAAAGATTGAGGGTTTCATCTGCAGCTGGGTCAGACAATAAAATTACATTATCTTGTATATTATTATAGATAGAGATATACTGTAAACAGCCATTATGTTCAGCAAAGTAAGATTTACAAATAAGTCAACATGACCGAAATGATCAGTTGACCCCTTTAGGAGTTATTACCCTTTATAGTCAATTTTTAACCATTTTTCGTAAATCTTAGTAATCTTTTAAAAAAATCTTCTCCTCTGAAACTACTGGGCCAAATTAATCCAAACTTATCCACAATCATCTTTGGGGTATCTAGTTTAAAAAATGTGTCTGATGACCCGGCCATCTAACCAAGATGGCCCCCATGGCTAAAAATAGAACATAGGGGTAAAATGCAGTTTTTGGCTTATAACTCAAAAACCAAAGCGTTAGAGCAAATCTGACAAGGGGTTAAATTGTTCATCAGGTCAAGATCTATCTGCCCCGAAATTTTCAGATGAATCGGACAACCCGTTGTTGGGTTGCTGCCCCTGAATTGGTAATTTTAAGGAAATTTTGCTGTTTTTGGTTATTGTCTTGAATATTATTATAGATACAGATAAACTGTAAACAGCAATAATGTTCAGCAAAGTAAGATTTACAAATAAGTCAACATGACCGAAATGGTCAATTGACCCCCTAAGGAGTTATTGTCCTTTATAGTCAATTTTCAACAATTTTTATAAAATTTATAAATTTTTACTAACATTTTCCACTGAAACTACTAGGCCAAGTTCATTATAGATAGAGATAATTGTAAGCAGCAAGGATGTTCAGTAAAGTGAGATGTACAAACACATCACCATCACCAAAATACAATTTTGTCATGAATCCATCTGCTTCCTTTGTTTAATAGTCACATAGACCAAGGTGAGCGACACAGGCTCTTTAGAGCCTCTAGTTATATTTGCAGACTTTAACCTTGCACATTTGACTCAGCAGTTCTATTTTTGACTCAGCAGTTCTATCTAGTACAGAAGAGGGTTATTAATTTGGCATGCTATCAACCTAAAATGAATATAATGATTGCTGTCTTGTCAAAAGAGACTGTTATGTGCTAATCTTTATATATATGTTTATAATTTCAGTGATCCTGAGTCAGGTATATTATATAATGATTGCTGCCTTGGACTAACCCAAAGAGACTGTTATGAACTTTCATGGGCACGTCTGGATTACAGCGATTTTGTTATGCTTACTGTGTCCCTAAGTGCTGGCATACCAATATGGGTTAAAAACAAAGCTATAAATAATGGTAAGTGCTCTTAATGTAAAGATACCTTATCAAGATTTTAACTTGTATGTGTCCGTCATTACTTTTTTTAGGGTACATACAAAAGTTTAAATCTGTTTTTCATCATTTTATATTGTTTCCCATGTTGAGGGGATGTTATATTGTTTCCCATGTTGAGGGGATGTTATATTGTTTCCCATGTTGAGGTGATGTTATATTGTTTCCCATTGTTTCCCATGTTGAGGGGATGTTATTTCCCATGTTCAGGTGATGTTATATTGTTTTCAATGTTGAGGGGATGTTATATTGTTTCCCATGTTGAGGGGATGTTATATTGTTTCCCATGTTGAGGGGATGTTATATTGTTCCCCATGTTGAGGGGTTGTTATATTGTTTCCCATGTTGAGGGGATGTTATATTGTTTCCCCTGTTGAGGTGATGTTATATTGTTTCCCATGTTGAGGGGATGTTATATTGTTTCCCATGTTGAGGGGATGTTATATTGTTTCCCATGTTGAGGTGATGTTATATTGTTTCCCATGTTGAGGGGATGTTATATTGTTTCCCATGTTGAGGGGATGTTATATTGTTTCCCATGTTGAGGGGATGTTATATTACCAGAGAAAATATTGTTGTAATTGAGGCAAACAGAGGAGAGACACAAATTACATAAAGTACTGTCCAAACCCCAATACACCCAATTATACCCTGGAATAATCCTCAATACAACTTTCCCTGGAATAATCCTGAATACAACTTTCCCTGGAATAATCCCCAATACAACTTTCCCTGGAATAATCCCCAATACAACTTTCCCTGGAATAATCCCCAATACAACTTTCCCTGGAATAATCCTCAATACTATTTGTAATTTGTATATGAAGTTGAATTCTAATTACAGTGGACCTGAGAACAATTAGAGCAGCAGACCAGCCAATCATTGTTGACCCAACTCCTCCAATTGCTGGCACAGTTTATGATGGACAGACTTATGGAGTTGATCTTGCATTCACAAAAGATCCAGATGTGGTAAGCTTTCAGATTTTTCTGTCTCTTCATAGACAATTCAACGGGGTAGACCTGGGTAGCCCCCAAATTTTCCTCTCTTTTAATTTTTCTTATATTTACACCAACAAAAGGGTAGAGGCCTTTCATCATCTGCCATAGTCTTGTTGAAATTCAAGGTTGCATTTTATGTTTAGGGTATATTGAATATAAACAATGATAAAGTAAGATGAATGGCATTTTGAAATCAAAAGATTTTTTCAATGAATATTAGTTGTTGTATTAGCAAAAGTTTAAACAGTTTTATTTTATTTTATTATAGTAAATATTATTTTAAAACCTATGTGATGTAGAAAAACTGTTTTGTATTTATTAAATGGTTAATCAAAACATTATAATTTATTTATGCAAAGAAGTGAATATATTTCATTGATTTGTTATGGTTTTTTTTTACAGATATGTGCAAACTGGAAAGGCTTCTTTGATCCTGAATCTGGAATATCATTCTACCAGGTTAGCGTAGGTTCTGAACCATTAGAAAATGTTACGGACATTTCTAACATGACACAAGTCAACAAGAAGTCACATGAAGCCTGCGTTCTCCTACAACCAGGATTTTATCTTGAACATGGCAAGACTTACTATACAACAGTCTGGGCATTTAATGGAGCAGCTAGACAACTAAATATTTCCTCAATTTCTAATGGAGGTAATTTGAACTACTATAAACAAATGTACAGGTACTTACAAAAACTGGTAATGAAAAATAACGTGGTAAACACATAAAGGGAAAAAAAATGGTAGGTTAATGGCATTTTTCAAAATTTCTCATACTGATGCTTTGATTGGCTGTTTATTATACAAGGAAAAGGTTACAATTATTGATTTATAATACTATATATTTGGTTCATTTTGTGTGCCAAAAATTGCCAAAATTTCCCATCAATATATATAAACTAAAGATTTTCTATTGGCTTGTAGGTATAATATTTCAAAACAAAGAAATCATGTAACCATTATACAGTTTTTCCTGAATTCACAAAAATAATTACCCATGAAAAGGAATGAATCAACAGTATATATGTACTCTGTGCAGATGACTTCAACCAGTTAAATCTGTCATAAGCATTATTGTGCAAAATTAACAAATTACACTTTAGTTCAAAGTATATGATTGTCTATTAAATGAACACTTAATTAATGTGTGTCCAGATCACTTTCTCAATTTAATTCCACCAGGAAAACTCAAAACTAAAAACCTTGAAAGTTTGGATGTAGAAATACTTGAGCAAGTAAGCTAAACAGAATAGCGCAAACCATTTTAGATCAAGTTTGGCCTGAGGAAGTTGGAACCTAAATTTGGAGTAATGTTTTAAATGATGTCAATGGCCAAGCACTGCCTACTATTCCCCCCAGATCAATGGCCAAGCACTGCCTACTATTCCCCCAAGATCAATGGCCAAGCACTGCCTACTATTCCCCCCAGATCATTGTGATCTTTACTTCTGTATTGAGAAAGGGGTATGAAAAGACGTCAAACAAACAAAATACTCAGTATGAAAATGACTTTTCAAATGAATGCTCAATATTTTTATTACTAGTTCTGGTTGATTTATCTGCACCAGTACCTGGGGAAGTGGTTGATGGATTGATGGATAATTTTAATGACTTAGACTTCACATCAAGTCAGGCTAAAGTGGAAGCACAATGGAAGGATTACTCTGACCCCGAGTCTAATATAAAACAGTATGATGTACAGGTCTCCAGTGCTCAGTAAGTGTTGTCAGATTTGTCTATTGTAAGGATTACTATGACCCAGAGTCTAATATCAAACAGTATGATGTACAGGTGTCCAGTGCTCAGTAAGTGTTGTCAGATTTGTCTATTGTAAGGATTACTATGACCCGGAGTCTAATATAAAACAGTATGATGTACAGGTCTCCAGTGCTCAGTAAGTGTTGTCAGATTTGTCTATTGTAAGGATTACTATGACCCAGAGTCTAATATCAAACAGTATGATGTACAGGTCTCCAGTGCTCAGTAAGTGTTGTCAGATTTGTCTATTGTAAGGATTACTATGACCCAGAGTCTAATATCAAACAGTATGATGTACAGGTGTCCAGTGCTCAGTAAGTGTTGTCAGATTTGTCTATTGTAAGGATTACTATGACCCAGAGTCTAATATCAAACAGTATGATGTACAGGTCTCCAGTGCTCAGTAAGTGTTGTCAGATTTGTCTATTGTAAGGATTACTATGACCCAGAGTCTAATATAAAACAGTATGATGTACAGGTCTCCAGTGCTCAGTAAGTGTTGTCAGATTTGTCTATTGTAAGGATTACTATGACCCAGAGTCTAATATCAAACAGTATGATGTACAGGTCTCCAGTGCTCAGTAAGTGTTGTCAGATTTGTCTATTGTAAGGATTACTATGACCCAAAGTCTAATATCAAACAGTATGATGTACAGGTGTCCAGTGCTCAGTAAGTGTTGTCAGATTTGTCTATTGTAAGGATTACTATGACCCAGAGTCTAATATAAAACAGTATGATGTACAGGTCTCCAGTGCTCAGTAAGTGTTGTCAGATTTGTCTATTGTAAGGATTACTATGACCCAGAGTCTAATATCAAACAGTATGATGTACAGGTCTCCAGTGCTCAGTAAGTGTTGTCAGATTTGTCTATTGTAAGGATTACTATGACCCAGAGTCTAATATAAAACAGTATGATGTACAGGTCTCCAGTGCTCAGTAAGTGTTGTCAGATTTGTCTATTGTAAGGATTACTATGACCCAGAGTCTAATATAAAACAGTATGATGTACAGGTCTCCAGTGCTCAGTAAGTGTTGTCAGATTTGTCTATTGTAAGGATTACTATGACCCAGAGTCTAATATAAAACAGTATGATGTACAGGTCTCCAGTGCTCAGTAAGTGTTGTCAGATTTGTCTATTGTAAGGATTACTATGACCCAGAGTCTAATATCAAACAGTATGATGTACAGGTCTCCAGTGCTCAGTAAGTGTTGTCAGATTTGTCTATTGTAAGGATTACTATGACCCAGAGTCTAATATAAAACAGTATGATGTACAGGTCTCCAGTGCTCAGTAAGTGTTGTCAGATTTGTCTATTGTAAGGATTACTATGACCCAGAGTCTAATATCAGACAGTATGATGTACAGGTCTCCAGTGCTCAGTAAGTGTTGTCAGATTTGTCTATTGTAAGGATTACTATGACCCAGAGTCTAATATCAAACAGTATGATGTACAGGTCTCCAGTGCTCAGTAAGTGTTGTCAGATTTGTCTATTGTAAGGATTACTATGACCCAGAGTCTAATATCAAACAGTATGATGTACAGGTCTCCAGTGCTCAGTAAGTGTTGTCAGATTTGTCTATTGTAAGGATTACTATGACCCAGAGTCTAATATAAAACAGTATGATGTACAGGTGTCCAGTGCTCAGTAAGTGTTGTCAGATTTGTCTATTGTAAGGATTACTATGACCCAGAGTCTAATATAAAACAGTATGATGTACAGGTCTCCAGTGCTCAGTAAGTGTTGTCAGATTTGTCTATTGTAAGGATTACTATGACCCAGAGTCTAATATAAAACAGTATGATGTACAGGTCTCCAGTGCTCAGTAAGTGTTGTCAGATTTGTCTATTGTAAGGATTACTATGACCCAGAGTCTTATATCAGACAGTATGATGTACAGGTCTCCAGTGCTCAGTAAGTGTTGTCAGATTTGTCTATTGTAAGGATTACTATGACCCAGAGTCTAATATCAAACAGTATGATGTACAGGTCTCCAGTGCTCAGTAAGTGTTGTCAGATTTGTCTATTGTAAGGATTACTATGACCCAGAGTCTAATATCAAACAGTATGATGTACAGGTCTCCAGTGCTCAGTAAGTGTTGTCAGATTTGTCTATTGTAAGGATTACTATGACCCAGAGTCTAATATCAAACAGTATGATGTACAGGTCTCCAGTGCTCAGTAAGTGTTGTCAGATTTGTCTATTGTAAGGATTACTATGACCCAGAGTCTAATATCAGACAGTATGATGTACAGGTCTCCAGTGCTCAGTAAGTGTTGTCAGATTTGTCTATTGTAAGGATTACTATGACCCAGAGTCTAATATCAAACAGTATGATGTACAGGTCTCCAGTGCTCAGTAAGTGTTGTCAGATTTGTCTATTGTAAGGATTACTATGACCCAGAGTCTAATATCAAACAGTATGATGTACAGGTCTCCAGTGCTCAGTAAGTGTTGTCAGATTTGTCTATTGTAAGGATTACTATGACCCAGAGTCTAATATCAAACAGTATGATGTACAGGTCTCCAGTGCTCAGTAAGTGTTGTCAGATTTGTCTATTGTAAGGATTACTATGACCCAGAGTCTAATATCAAACAGTATGATGTACAGGTGTCCAGTGCTCAGTAAGTCCTTATGTATGATGTACAGGTGTCCAGTGCTCAGTAAGTGTTGTTAGATTTGTCTATTGTAAGGATTACTATGACCCAGAGTCTAATATCAAACAGTATGATGTACAGGTCTCCAGTGCTCAGTAAGTGTTGTCAGATTTGTCTATTGTAAGGATTACTATGACCCAGAGTCTAATATCAAACAGTATGATGTACAGGTCTCCAGTGCTCAGTAAGTGTTGTCAGATTTGTCTATTGTAAGGATTACTATGACCCGGAGTCTAATATCAAACAGTATGATGTACAGGTCTCCAGTGCTCAGTAAGTGTTGTCAGATTTGTCTATTGTAAGGATTACTATGACCCAGAGTCTAATATCAAACAGTATGATGTACAGGTCTCCAGTGCTCAGTAAGTGTTGTCAGATTTGTCTATTGTAAGGATTACTATGACCCAGAGTCTAATATCAAACAGTATGATGTACAGGTCTCCAGTGCTCAGTAAGTGTTGTCAGATTTGTCTATTGTAAGGATTACTATGACCCGGAGTCTAATATCAAACAGTATGATGTACAGGTCTCCAGTGCTCAGTAAGTGTTGTCAGATTTGTCTATTGTAAGGATTACTATGACCCAGAGTCTAATATCAAACAGTATGATGTACAGGTCTCCAGTGCTCAGTAAGTGTTGTCAGATTTGTCTATTGTAAGGATTACTATGACCCAGAGTCTAATATCAAACAGTATGATGTACAGGTCTCCAGTGCTCAGTAAGTGTTGTCAGATTTGTCTATTGTAAGGATTACTATGACCCAGAGTCTAATATAAAACAGTATGATGTACAGGTCTCCAGTGCTCAGTAAGTGTTGTCAGATTTGTCTATTGTAAGGATTACTATGACCCAGAGTCTAATATCAAACAGTATGATGTACAGGTCTCCAGTGCTCAGTAAGTGTTGTCAGATTTGTCTATTGTAAGGATTACTATGACCCAGAGTCTAATATCAAACAGTATGATGTACAGGTCTCCAGTGCTCAGTAAGTGTTGTCAGATTTGTCTATTGTAAGGATTACTATGACCCAGAGTCTAATATCAAACAGTATGATGTACAGGTCTCCAGTGCTCAGTAAGTGTTGTCAGATTTGTCTATTGTAAGGATTACTATGACCCAGAGTCTAATATCAGACAGTATGATGTACAGGTCTCCAGTGCTCAGTAAGTGTTGTCAGATTTGTCTATTGTAAGGATTACGATGACCCAGAGTCTAATATCAAACAGTATGATGTACAGGTGTCCAGTGCTCAGTAAGTGTTGTCAGATTTGTCTATTGTAAGGATTACTATGACCCCGAGTCTAATATAAAACAGTATGATGTACAGGTCTCCAGTGCTCAGTAAGTGTTGTCAGATTTGTCTATTGTAAGGATTACTATGACCCGGAGTCTAATATCAAACAGTATGATGTACAGGTGTCCAGTGCTCAGTAAGTGTTGTCAGATTTGTCTAATGTAAGGATTACTATGACCCCGAGTCTAATATAAAACAGTATGATGTACAGGTCTCCAGTGCTCAGTAAGTGTTGTCAGATTTGTCTATTGTAAGGATTACTATGACCCGGAGTCTAATATCAAACAGTATGATGTACAGGTCTCCAGTGCTCAGTAAGTGTTGTCAGATTTGTCTATTGTAAGGATTACTATGACCCAGAGTCTAATATCAAACAGTATGATGTACAGGTCTCCAGTGCTCAGTAAGTGTTGTCAGATTTGTCTATTGTAAGGATTACTATGACCCAGAGTCTAATATCAAACAGTATGATGTACAGGTCTCCAGTGCTCAGTAAGTGTTGTCAGATTTGTCTATTGTAAGGATTACTATGACCCAGAGTCTAATATCAAACAGTATGATGTACAGGTCTCCAGTGCTCAGTAAGTCCTTATGTATGATGTACAGGTCTCCAGTGCTCAGTAAGTCTTGTCAGATTTGTCTATTCTTAAGATTTCATTGTAATTCAATACTGCAGGGTAATACACAAATCATCAATTTACTAAGTTTTGCATTTTAAGTTAATATTCATGTATGTCAATTCCATGAATTTGTTGACAAGTGGGTTTTATAGTGATAACATTGCAAAGTAAGAACAAAAGATATCTATATATAATGTTGTGTTAAATAAAAACTTTTTTTCAGAAACATGTCTAACGACTTCACAGTGATTAGAGAATGGGTGACGTTCAGTAACGACTCCACCAGTGCTAGGTGGCTTAATTTCCACTTGGCACACAGAGATAAAATAAAGATAGAACTGAAAACGACAAACGGAGCTTTAAATTCCATCGTAAATGAAACTGATACATATGTTGTGGACTTAACTCCTCCCGCCCTGAGTTACCTTGGAGATGGATTAACACAGGGTGATGATATAGACTTCCAGGTAGGAGGTTATTTTTAGAAAGGGAAAATCCAACTTGTAATTATCAATCTGATGTGAAAGCATCATAAATCTTAAGCAGCAATTATTGCAGATCATAACCTATATTTGACAACCTTGGCCTATATTCATTTTCAGATAAATTTTTTCATTTTGCAAAGGCCATATGTTTCTCGTTGCACTGAATCTGGTACTTTGATTTTAAAACAATGAAAGTTTCAAATATTTTGTTTTTTGTTTGTAACCTTTTTAATATATTTGTTTTCATGAATGTTTTAATCATCCTGAACATGCATGAAATATTTGCCACTTGACATTAAGTAACCAACAATCAAGCAATTAACGAATGTTTAACATTAATTTTTTAGTCTGATGCCACTTCCTTAAGTACAAACTTCAAATTTGAAGACCTTGAATCTGGACTGGATTACTATAGAATACAGATTTATGAGCAGTACCAGGGTACCAGAAGACAAATTGTCCCAGGTAATATTACAAAACAAAACACACCATATTGTTTGTCAGGGCACCAGAAGACAAATAGCCCAATTAAACAAAGATTAGTTCAAATCTATATTAATCATATGTCAAGGTACAAAGATATGCATTATGCCTAGTAATTAACTTGTTGAACTCTTGTTTTAATCATATACATGATATCTGGAGGTGACTTTTTTTTTGTAATTATTTTATTTTTGATGATGAAACATGTGAAATTACATACTACAGTATTCGATACACATTTTAAAAATAAAGTAATACTTGATAAATCAATTAAGTCATATGGATATAATAAGATATATATAAATATTACAAAAAGATTTTGTTAATTAATCAATAAATTAGATAAAAGCTGCTTCTAACATATGCCATTTCTGATCCATTTTTACTTTTCGTACAGGCGTATTTTAAATATTCTACCCCTCCATATTTTGTGGGGGATATGTTCTTACATCTACATTTGTATATATAATATTTGAATAACAACAAAATATTGTTAACTGTTTTACTGTTAACAAAATCCTCAGACACATCTAACATGACTTCTTTTGCACTTTTGCACATCTGGAGGTGACTTACCAAAGCGAGTTAATGCAGTTTTTGGCTGTTATCTGAAAAACTGTAGGAGCTAGGTTAAAAGAGTAAATAGCAAAAACGTTATCAGAGTTCTCATTACGTACTGGCATTTCTTAACCAGGTGAGCGATACAGGCTTAGGTGAACCTATTGTTTATTGTGAGTTTAATTGATATATAATGTGAAATATGGGGGGAAAAAATTCCTTACCAAATCATTTACCAATCAATATATTTTAAAGGAAGTAATGTATGTATTGTATGTTGTAGTAATTAATGGTGACTGGGTGGATCTATTGGGCAACCCAACAAGGACATCCTGCACACAAACAGGAATGTCCCTGAACCTTGGGGCCGCTTACAGTATCAGAGTGGGATCCCTTAACAAAGCAGGACATATGTCAGTATTTGAAACTGATAGTGTTAGAGTGGATACAACCCCTCCTAAGGTAAGTTCATACTTTTAAGATGAAATAAACGTCTTGTTCACTAAGAAAACTGTTAAATGTTGTCATTATTATTAAAATAGTTTGAAGTTAACAGTGATACTGTAACTTCAGAAATTATTGCGTGGATCATTATTATTATTATAAAGCCTTTGCATTATCATTTCTGAATTTACAGTATTCTTATTCTGGTTGTAAGGAATTCTATTGATATTTGATTATTTTGAATAGGTCAAGTGGCTCAAAGTAGGAACATTAGTCTCCGGAGAAGAGGAGGAAGTTGGTGGCTACGTGTGGCAGGCCAGTACTAAAGGGATCAAGGCAGCTTGGTCAGCTAAAGACCCTGAGTCTGGTATTATTGGGTATGAGGTCGCTGTCGGAACTACTCCTGGTAAATATTTTAAGATTAAATTATACACTGGTATGAATAAAATAATTATGTTCTTGTAACTATTGGTTTATTCAAATGTTTACAGAACCTGTCAAATCAGTTTTGCTGTTGAAATTAAAAAAACTGAAGGGAAAACTCATAATTAGCTTTTAATTGAAAAAATCATGATAAATTTGATGTGCCCAAAGAGCTTCTCTAGATTTACCTTCATTAGGAACACAAAAACCAAAAAATATGTTAAAAGTCGAAGATGTATAATTACCTGAATATGTACATGAGGAGATATTTGACCAAGTGGGACCTAAAAGGAATAGCTGACCTGTTTTGAACTTTAATGAATTTCCTATGGATCTGTTTATTTTTCAAGTAAAAAAAAAATATGTATTGAGCAATAGCTGTACAAAATTATTTATTGTTATCAATATCATTAGGAAAATTCTCCTCTTTTCTTTCTTATTTGGGGTGTATGTTCATATGTAAAAATAAATCTGTAACAGACTTGTCAATATATGTGAGATATATCTTGTGCAAAAACTTCAAACTTAGGCTGTATGGTGACTTTTAGTGACTTAAATCTACCTTATTTAGACTCTTATGTGGATAGTTGTCTCGTTATTTTATATTAATTCTACACAAAAGTTTTAAATTCCATGCAGGCATTTGTTTCACAAAAAATCTTATGACTGAAATTAATATCAAGTGTTCTAAATTGTTCATGACCTATAATTAATTTTTGTTGTAAGACTTTTTGTGAAATGAAGACCAATGGTTCAAAATAATGCTAAAATATATATAGTATGAAAGTTTCCACATATTATACAATATTTATTGTTTGTATAATATCTTTTGTCTCTTTCTTATAGGTGGAACCAACAAACTAGGGTGGACATTATATGGTGCAGAGAATGATGTATATGTACAAGGTCTTAGTCTGGAGATCACCAACCTTACTACCTACGAGCCTGTATATTACCTCAGTCTAAAGGCCCAGAATGGAGCACAACTACTCAGCTCGTCGATTACATCTACTCCTATTGTGGTTGTTGAAGAGGACAGAGCAGGTAATTGTATAGTCACAAATCAGAAAAGAGAAACAAATTTATCAATCCTGATGTAAAACACAATCTGTCAGTACTGTTGTCTGTCATCACTTTCCATCAGCTCAAATAACCTATCAAATCTTATATTTCAACTGTTAAGCAAGCACATTTCCATAGAATTGCAGACAAAATTTTCATGACTAAAAGGCATGCTTCTGCTTAGATGAACATAGCTGAATATTATATGTATTTATTTAATGAAAGCAAATCTTTATTCTAAAAGCATAATGCAGACTTTAACAAAAAAGTAAAACCTTTATCTTAGATTCACCAATCTTGAGTTGTTTTTATGAATGAGTTACACCAGTTGACCTTAGGTCATCGAACAATCAGTTCTTACTGTGTTGTAATAACATAAGCATTGTGATGTAGGAAATTTATGGAAAAGTGCATGAATTTAAAAGTCATCCATAGATTAATAACAGTAAAGTCTAAAGTAATGAAAGAGTAAATATTACGTCTAGAACATTATACGCAGGTCTTATTGTTGATGGAGCTGACGGAACAGACGGAACCTCAACAGAATTAGGCGTGGATGTGGACTACACAGTGGATACCACCACTGTCACTATACAGTTTGATGGATTTGAAAGTCACCTACATGGTGTAATGATGTATGAATGGGCTGTGGGTACCACACCAGGCGGGGAAGAGGTACAGCCATTCATCATTGAGGGTATCATACATTCAGAGGAAGAAAATGTTGCAGGAGATGGTAAGTGTAGTCTGCTATTGACTCAGTTGGAATCACAGGAGATGGTAAGTGTAGTCTGCTATTGACTCAGTTTGAATCACAGGAGATGGTAAGTGTAGTCTGCCATTGACTCAGTTTGAATCACAGGAGATGGTAAGTGTAGTCTGCTATTGACTCAGTTTGAATCACAGGAGATGTTTAGTGTAGTCTGCTATTGACTCAGTTTGGATCACAGGAGATGGTAAGTGTAGTCTGCCATTGACTCAGTTTGAATCACAGGAGATGGTAAGTGTAGTCTGCTATTGACTCAGTTTGAATCACAGGAGATGGTAAGTGTAGTCTGCCATTGACTCAGTTTGAATCACAGGAGATGGTAAGTGTAGTCTGCTATTTACTCAGTTTGAATCACAGGAGATGGTAAGTGTAGTCTGCTATTGACTCAGTTTGAATCACAGGAGATGGTAAGTGTAGTCTGCTATTGACTCAGGTTGAATCACAGGAGATATTTAGTGTAGTCTGCTATTGACTCAGTTTGAATCAGAGGAGATGGTAAGTGTAGTCTGCAATTGACTCAGTTTGAATCACAGGAGATGGTAAGTGTAGTCTGCTATTGACTAAGTTTGAATCACAGGAGATGGTAAGTGTAGTCTGCTATTGACTCAGTTTGGATCACAGGAGATGGTAAGTGTAGTCTGCTATTGACTCAGTTTGGATCGCAGGAGATGGTAAGTGTAGTCTGCTATTGACTCAGTTTGAATCACAGGAGATGGTAAGTGTAGTCTGCTATTGACTCAGTTTGAATCACAGGAGATGGTAAGTGTAGTCTGCTATTGACTCAGTTTGGATCACAGGAGATGGTAAGTGTAGTCTGCTATTGACTCAGTTTGGATCACAGGAGATGGTAAGTGTAGTCTGCTATTGACTCAGTTTGGATCGCAGGAGATGGTTAGTGTAGTCTGCCATTGACTCAGTTTGAATCATTCATGAGTGAGGGTATCATACATTAAGAGGGAGACAATGTCGCAGGAGATAGAAAGTGTAGTCTGCTATTGACTCAGTTTGAATCATTCAAAGACAATATAATTTAAAACATTCAATGGACATCAGCTATTCTTATCTCTACATGTCACTCAGAGAAAGATCATTTTTACCCAATTAAAGAGGGATAATTTAGAGGTACATCACTATTAAGCATAAGGTTCATTGTTTTAATGTTTACTTGTAGGAGTAACGAGCTCTGGACACGCCCATGCCACACTACCATTGAAGCCAGAGACCATGTATTACACCTCTGTTAGGGGAATCACTAATGGTGGAAATGTTGTACAGTCATCCTCTGATGGTTTTATGGTTGATGTTTCACCACCGACAGTCATAATTGACAGGTAATTAAAGTAGCTTAGTGTGTGGAATTTACAAGTAAAGGTTGATCCATGAAAACAAACCTAAGAAGGCACTTCAAAATCTCTAACGCTACATTTTCCAAAGCAGCACACCTTAATCTGTTTAGCTGTACTCCTGTTTCTAAAGTCATCCTGTATTGAATGACATAGATACTAAAATAAAGGTTGAGTCTTGGAACGATGCTATTTACTCTAGTCATTCCAGTAGAATATGACTCTAGAACATCCAGTTGAAAGCTGTGTTTAACTGAATTCCATTGGATTGACTAGTTAAATTCCAGTTGGACTTTCAATTCCAATGAAAATTATTGGGATTCCACTGGATTGACATCTTTTGTTATCTGTACATATTTTTTTTTCACTCTTTATAATTGTATTTTAATAGGTTAACAGACAAGACATCATTAGATCAGGACATCACTAGTGGTCATTCTCTGTACGAGACAACAACTGACTCACTGACCGCCCAGTGGACATACAACGACACAGAGAGTGGTATAGTACTTGGGTGGTATTCAGTAGGAACCTATCCATTTGCTCAGGACATTGCCTCAATGGTTGAGGTAGAGATTTCATCCATGGATTTCAGTACTTTACCATTGGCTTATGTTACTGCTGTTGATACAGGTATGTAACAATGTTAGAAAATAGTCTATGATGTTCTGGAATTGCTGATGAATAGTGATAAGGTGTATTCAACCCCTATGTGACTGTTTTAAATGTTTGATTTACTTAAAATTCTAACGGTAGGTTTGTGCCTGGAAGAAATGCTAACATAAATATAGATAATCTAGTTGACTGAGCAGTCTAGGCTGCTAAACAAAGTTCAGGTGATGTGGTTGATAATTCAAATTCTCAACAGCTTGCATGTGCAAAATTGCATTTTTGTAATTGATACGCCTTATTTAAGATGTAAAATATATATGATTCTCTGATAGATATTATATACCGTGGATTCCTTTATTTTCATTGGTACTAAATTTTAGGAATGAGGAAAAGCCTTATCTGCGTAAATATTCTATTTCATGGCTTTAAATTAATGTTGTCCATACAAGATTTCAAAAATTTGTATTTCATTAAAACTTAAATTCATCGTTAACTTTAACCCACAAATTCCACAATAATAAATACCCTACAAATAATAATGAATGTACTTTATATGTGTTGGTTTTAGGAAAACCAAATATCATCAGCATCTGGGCAGAGAACAAAGCTGGACTCGTGTCTGAAGTAGCTACAGGTTCAGTTATCATTGACAAAACTCCACCAGGAGAAGGCTTTGTCTCATGTCCTGATTATGTTGGGGTGAGTATATTATTGAAAAACTCCATCAGGAGAAGGTGTGTCTCCTGTCCTGATTATGTTGGGGTGAGTATATCATTGACAAAACTCCACCAGGAGAAGAGACAATTATGTTGGGGTGAGTATATCATTGAAAAACTCCATCAGGAGAAGGCTTTGTCTCCTGTCCTGATTATGTTGGGGTGAGTATACCATTGACAAAACTCCACCAGGAGAAGGCTTTGTCTCCTGTCCTGATTATGTTGGGGTGAGTATATCATTGAAAAACTCCATCAGGAGAAGGCTTTGTCTCCTGTCCTGATTATGTTGGGGTGAGTATACCATTGAAAAACTCCACCAGGAGAAGGCTTTGTCTCCTGTTCTGATTATGTTGGGGTGAGTATATCATTGAAAAACTCCATCAGGAGAAGGCTTTTTCTCCTGTCCTGATTATGTTGGGGTGAGTATACCATTGAAAAACTCCATCAGGAGAAGGCTTTGTCTCATGTTCTGATTATGTTGGGGTGAGTATATCATTGAAAAACTCCATCAGGAGAAGGCTTTGTCTCCTGTTCTGATTATGTTGGGGTGAGTATATCATTGACAAAACTCCACCAGGAGAAGGCTTTGTCTCCTGTCCTGATTATGTTGGGGTGAGTATATCATTGAAAAAACTCCACTAGGAGAAGAGACAATTATGTTGGGGTGAGTATATCATTGAAAAAACTCCACCAGGAGAAGGCTTTGTCTCCTGTCCTGATTATGTTGGGGTGAGTATATCATTGAAAAACTCCATCAGGAGAAGGCTTTGTCTCCTGTCCTGATTATGTTGGGGTGAGTATATCATTGACAAAACTCCACCAGAAGAAGGCTTTGTCTCCTGTCCTGATTATTTTGAGGTGAGTATAACTAGTTTTATTATTGACAAATCTCCACCAGGAGAAGGTTTTGTCTCCTGTCCTGATTATGTTGGGGTGGGTATAACTAGTTTTATTATTGCCTTAAATGTAATTTTTATCATTTAGGATTGCATCAAATCATGTAACTTTTCAACTTCTAAGCTTAGGTTAAAAAAAGCTTTGATATAAATAAGGTTAAAATAGTCAGAAAAGACCAGCACAATTTATATATTTGAATTCAAGATGTATTGTAAGCAAAAATGAGACAGCAACTAGTTTTTAACCTCTAAATAATTTGGTAGACATTTGTCTCATTGTCAATCATACCATAAACTTACAGATTGTAAAATCATTTTCAAGTTTTCAGCAAGGTGGACTTATCTTTGTAGATATATCTTATGTTTAAGGGCTCTATTAAAAAATATAGTGATATATGTTTTTATCTTTGTTGTGTACAGTTGAATGCCCCATTACTGTGTACATGATTTATGTTTTAACATTGTACAGTTGAATGCCCCTATACTGTGTACATGGTATGGCTTCCTAGACAAACAGAGTCCTATCCAGAAATACAGGATAACAATGGGAAGTCAACAAGGATCAAATAATATCTTCAATGGAACAGAGGTCCCAGGATACATAAGTCAATACTCAATCCAAGGTGAGTTTCAACTGTTAGGTCAGGATTTAGGAGTCAATAATCAATTTAGATATATTTCTATCACAATATGCAATTTAAAAAGAGTTCTATTTCAATACTAGAACTGAAGATCCATGACATACAATTTAGGTCTTATGAAATAAGGAGATGTGGTTCACAAATTATTTTCCAACTGCAACCAAGAATTCAGCAAGAATTTATGAATTTAAACATACACTTAGTCTTAAAAGTTATACCAAAGTAAATTATAGAAAGTTTTAATAAATGGGGTAATAAATTTTGAATCAAGCTTATGGAAAAACTTTGAAACAAAAAATAATTGTATTGATAAATTTTGAAAACTTTGGAAAAATATATTTGATTGATTGATTTTTGTTGTTTTCCAAAATTAAAGTGACAAATATTTCAAACATTTTTAGGAAAAAAATAGTAATTTTGGAAAGAAAGTTATTGCTATCATATGTTTTGATATCTTAAAGTTACCATAAATCTCGCTACATTGAAGACCTGTTGGTGACCCTCTGCTGTTGTTTTTTATTTGGTCGGGTTGTTGTCTCTTTGACACATTCCCCATTTCCATTCTCAATTTTATTATTAATTCATAAATATATGATTTCACCATACTTAGGAATAAGAAATTTTCTTTATTTTTCTTAGGTCTTGGTAACAAGTTATATCATGGTGATAAATACTATGTGACAGTTACTGCAGTAAACTTGGTTGATATGGAGACATATGCCTTCTCTCCTGAGATTGGCATAGACTCCACACCACCAACCTACGGCAAAGTCATTGACTTACACACTACATACAGGGTAGATGTCACCAACACTGAGATGACTTTAGCCATGAATGCAAAGAAATGTGACACAGATGATGGTAAGAACATATTATTACAGTGAAACCAGTCTCAAGTGAACCCATTTAACGCTGAATATTTTATTTGTACAAGACATGTGTCCACTTGGGAATTCTGCAAGAGATATTTTTGTCTTGAGATCTAATATTATATTTGTCAGTGTTCTTCTAATCAGTATGATCAGTTCAATAATTCCATGTTCCTTGATAGTAAATGTGGCAATGGATTTAGAAGAATTTAACACAAAGACATATTTCCTTTACCATAACAACAGTTACCTCCCCTTTTAATATGATAGGGTTGTCATTTTTTGTTTTAGAAAGATTTTACTTATGTTACATAACTGAATTATAACCTATTTCATATCTGATTAAAATTAAAGTGATTTACTCTGAACAGACAGGAATTTTGAATAATATATATGCAGATAAGGACACGGTTTTCAAGCTTGAAAATTCTGAGCAACTACACATTTTTTTTAAAAGGTTTTCTTACTTATGAAATTAAAACTTAAGTAGATACATGATAACTATTTTGTTTACTTTGTGAAATGGTCAGTAAGATGTTACTGGTATTTCTAATGTAATAAATGTTTTTTACATCTTTTTGCAGAATGTGACTTGCTGGATGCCACTTGTTCAGAGTCAATGACTTCAGTGTCAGCCACATGGCAAGCATTCCAAGATCCAGAATCTGGGATACAAAGGTCAGTTTAAGACACAAAAAACTTACTGATAATTTCAGTTATTATCTGTTAAAAGACCTTGCAAATCTCAAAATAGGTTGCAGGATCGTAGCAAATCATTCATTATTCAATTAAAAACCTAAGAATCAGTGATGACAACCATTCCTTCATTAGTCGGCTAAACTACTTAACTTAGTTTTTCCTATTGTTAAAGGCTGTACGGTTGCTTTTAATTGCTTAATTAGCAGTCTCATTGGCAATCGTACTACTTTTTCTTATCTTCATATTAAATACAGAGGATAAAAACTGAACAATGTCAAAAGGAAATTTGGCAAAAGAAACAGGACTATATTTTGAACTGATATCCTCTGGAAAACTTGATAGACAGTGACAGGAACAAGTAGATTGGCCTTAGAAAATTCTGTGAAATTGTAGCCTTAATGGACTAAAATTAACTTTTAATTAGTTTTAGCTGAACTTTATATAACTTCAGCAAATGTTCCATATGGCTGTTATATCATATGTATGTATATGATGGGTAAATGCATGCATGCAAAATGTACTAACTTCAAGTCTCAAATTACTGTTTCATAATCTGCCGAATTTTTAGTAATTTATTGTCTGTACATATTAAGCCATTGTTCAGGATGTTGTAAGTTAATTACTATGCTTTGAAAATATTACCCAGAATGCAATAGTTTCTGCACTTGTGTATTATGCATTGACATGAGTCCTTGATATACTTTATAGGTACCAGATAGCCCTTGGAACGACACCTGGTGGGGGACAAATTAAACCTTTCTCTGACATAGATTTAGAAGATGGTGTCAGATCCTATACCATTGGTGCTCTCAATCTTGTTGGTTATAGAGTGGTAAGTTTGACATAGATTTAGATGATGGTGTCAGATCCTATACCATTGGTGCTCTCAATCTTGTTGGTTATGGAGTGGTAAGTTTGACATAGATTTAGATGATGGTGTCAGATCCTATACCATTGGTGCTCTCAATCTTGTTGGTTATAGAGTGGTAAGTTTGACATAGATTTAGATGATGGTGTCAGATCCTATACCATTGGTGCTCTCAATCTTGTTGGTTATGGAGTGGTAAGTTTGACATAGATTTAGATGATGGTGTCAGATCCTATACCATTGGTGCTCTCAATCTTGTTGGTTATGGAGTGGTAAGTTTGACATAGATTTAGAAGATGGTGTCAGATCCTATACCATTGGTGCTCTCAATCTTGTTGGTTATTGAGTGGTAAGTTGGGAAATTTTTGCCAAAATATTTAAGGTTGAGAAAAAAAAAATCAATTGAGTGTAAATAGAGATCAACATTAACACGCCCTTTCCATGGCAGCTGCCTTATAGAAATTCATTATCTATTCTTAAAATAGAATACAGGTAAGTGTGAAAATAAATTATCCCTGGTTTCAAAACTATACTTTGTGTAATATTTGGGAAAGTAAAAAGAGAGTGCATTCCTGTACGTCTCATCTAATGTGTGTATGTATGTACGTAGATCCCTGCGTTATTTGGAGCACCCCGCAAGTGCTGCGAGGATACAGTGGAAACCTAATAACTTATAAGATAAAGTTTTGTATAATGCCTGGTAGTGCTTTTACTGTTGTTCATGATCTTAATCTTATTTATTGCTGATTTTCTAAATGATTATTTTAGGTTTATGTTTCTGTGAAAGGAATCAATGGAGCTAGTCTGACAAGTGTTGCCACATCCAATGGACTTTATATGTCATACCTCAGTCAGGGAATGGACCCCCTCAGTCATGTAGGGGTCAATGATGTATTGGAGAATTCTGTAGGAGATGTGTAAGTGAAACAATATGCTCTATCACCATCTCAGCTATGTGTTATTTAATAGTGAAACAATATGCTCAATCACCATCTCAGCTATGTGTTATTTAATAGTGAAACAATATGCTCAATCACCATCTCAGCTATGTGTTATTTAATAGTGAAGCAATATGCTCTATCACCATCTCAGCTATGTGTTATTTAATAGTGAAGCAATATGCTCTATCACCATCTCAGCTATGTGTTATTTAATAGTGAAGCAATATGCTCTATCACCATCTCAGCTATGTGTTATTTAATAGTGAAGCAATATGCTCTATCACCATCTCAGCTATGTGTTATTTAATTTGTTGTACTGAATGTTCTGTTATTACTGTCTATTGAATTTCAAATTCAAAGTAATGACTTGTTCATAACAACAATCTGGATTATATAAAGCGCACAATTGATCAAGCAACTCTGTGAAGGGTAATGGAGTATCATCTATGGGATAGGTTAAATTATCTCCCTCGTAGTAACCAATCAAAACCTGGAATTTTAACACTAAGTACAATAATCTGTATTATTTTACTTTATGCAAATTTCTTATATTATCCATTCATTTCATTTGACACGTGGCATTTGTTAATTTTTACTAACCTTTCATAAGCCCCTCCTACCCATAGCAGCATGTGATAATATTAGCAACGTGTGCTAATGCCTAAAATTAACACCCGCTGAGCCTGAAGTTTGCCAATCCAGAACAATTAACACCCACTTCGGCTGAGGTTTACCGATTCTAATTACTACATCTCCATCGTTTTGTTGTTGTAATTAGTAAACTATCTTAATTTATGACTTTATCTTTTCACAATTGCCCTTCTAATAACATAGTGCACACTTGAATCATAAGGTATGCAGTATAATAAAAAAAAAACATACTGCCCTTGGATGAAGGTATTAGGGTGATTAACACACTTGGTGAAAAAATTATCACCTGCGACTTCGTCATGGATGATGATTTTTCCCCTTGTGTGATAATCTACCCTAACACCTTCATACAAGGGCAGTATATTTATAATATATATTTTTTTATAGTCAGTTCCAGTCTGGTGATGATACTTACAGAGCATCATGGGATATGTCAGGTGACCCATGTCCAGTTACAAGTTATGAATGGAAGATCCAAAGGCTTGATGGTCTTGTTGTTCAAGACTGGCTGCAAATGAATCGTAAGTTTTTTTTTTATAATGGCTACCAATAACACGTAGTTACAAATTATGTAAGGTCAACATATTTATAAGTCAATTAGGATTTTTTCTCACTGATATTTATAATTGCATATTATGAAGTCAGTATAATTTGTATGTGAAGTAATAATAACTTTTTAACATATCAATTCTATGATGAGTTTATTTCCAATTTATATATAGAGAATATCATATGACTTTTTCAATATCACATCCATATCAACCCGAGACACCAATAAAATCCCAAGAGCTCTGCTCGAGGGATTATATTGGTTGAGGGTTGATACGGTGTGTGATATTGAAAAAGCCATATACACTTTATTATATACCTTAAGTAGATGTTTTGTATGTGACATGCATATTATACAGATTAGGGGCTTGATAAAGCCTTTGCAACAGTGACTAATATCAATGATGTGACATCATACAGATTAAAGGTGTGATAAAACCTTTGCAATCGTGACTGATATTGATATCATCACGGATGGCTGATACAGCACGATTGCCTTTGACTGTATTACACATACAATTTATCTGTATTTACTACTAAGTATATAATAAAAGTTATTTAAGTTATTCCTGTTATTTTTTCCAGTGAATACTGATGGTATGACAGATGGGTTGTCACTAGAGAATGGTAAAATGTACTACTCCTTAGTGAAGGTGACCAATAAATTGAACTACACCTACATTCTAAGATCAGATGGTGTCACCATTGAGAAAAACCCACTCTTACCTGGAAAGGTGTTTGATGGAGATGTGACTGGATATGATATAAACTACCTACCATTCAATACAATTGTCTATGCTAACTGGGATGGATTTGGTTTACCTGCTGATTCCATGAAACAAGTGGATGTGTTGTCAGGTAATGTTCAAATTGTAATAATTTATTTTTGGATGTAAATTGTCTTCTGGTTGGTTGAAAGTTTTTTGCATATCAGGTCATAGACATAATTTTGTCATGCGACAGTGACATCATCAACATTTTTTCCTAATTTACTCTTTAAAAATAGAATTTAGAATTAAATTATAAGGAATGACTTTAATATTTTTTCTATCTATTAGAAATAACCTTAAAAATGTGGTGCACACTTTTAAATAACCTGCTACACTTAAATAATATAAAAATTCTGTTGTAATTTGCTGAATAATTGATATTTATGATTTCTTGGAGACAAATATTCAGTGAATTAATAAAATGAATGAAATGCAACAATTTTGGTATATTATTACTAATTATAGAATATATGATTTGAAAGTATGATGAAGCAAACAAAAAACAAAATCTTAAACACAAAATCAACTCGAATCAACTAGTGGAAGTTTGTTATATAAAATAATTTTCCTGAAAAGGGAAATGTTCATTTACAAAATTGTTAACATCTGAATTGCTTTAAAGAGATGTATTGAAAAAATTACAGTATATGGATGAAAGAAAAAAATTAACATTTCTCCCAGTTTAAAGGAAGAATTCATTTAACTTCTTGAAATTTTGACAGGAAACCCTGGATTGCAAGTGGACCAGTCCAAGTTGGATGCACAAGATCCCAATCAGGAAGTGGTGTTCTATGAGGTTGCCGTGGGAACAGACAGAAGATTCCCCAAGACCAGGGATGATGTAGTTCCATACACAAATGTAGGACTAAACAAAACTACCATTTTCTATGACCTTGAGTTGACCCCAATAACTGGTATCTACTACTTTACAGTGAAGGCATACAGTGCGTCATACTCTGTGGCTACAGTCACGTCAAATGGTTTCAGGGTCGGATTTAATGGAGGAGTTACAGGTATGTGTTCACAATAGACGTATTAACATTTATATACCTTGAGTTGACCCCTCTTACTGGTATCTACTACTTTACAGTGAAGGCATACAGTGCGTCATACTCTGTGGCTACGGTCACGTCTAATGGTTTCAGGGTCGGATTTGATGGGGGAGTTACAGGTAAGTGTCCACAATAGTATACTGAGGAAAAAAGATTTTAACAACAAATGTTTTTGATATTATTACAAAAAAGTATTTATTTTAAATCAAGCTTAGGACTTAAAAGAAGCAATTGATAATTTTTTTCATAGATATAGGAAGATGTGGTATAAGTGCCAATGAGACAACTCTCCATCCAAGTCACAATTTATAAAAGTAAACCATTATAGTTCAAGGTACAGTCTTCAACATGGAGCCTTGGCTCACACCGAACAACAAGCTGTAAAGGGCCCCAAAAAATTACTAGTGTAAAACCATTCAAACGGGAAAGCCAACGGTCTAATCTATATAAAAAATTGAGAAACGAAAAACACTTATGAACCACATCAACAAACGACAACTACTGAACATCAGATTCCTGACTTAGGACAGGTGCAAACAATTGCAGCAGGTTTAAACGTTTTAATGGTTCAAACCTTCACTCTTATCTGATTTAACTTGGTAGAATAAACCAAAAAGTACATTCAAACAACCTATTGTGCACTTAGGGCTATTCCTTGGTCGGACACTATCTTTTATTTAACCCACCATGCATAGCAGAGTATATTGATTTCCAAGTATACTTAACTTTATATTGATGAGCACCTATAAATCGGGAATGTGGTGAATTATTTTGACCAACAATCATCTCTAATGTTAATTTCATTGGATTTGAATTACAGGTGGAGTCTTTGTGATGGAGAAATTTATTCCTACAGACACATATTTAGATATTCAATTTGAAGGATTTAGTTCCAAGTTAGATATCTTGATGTACTACGTGGCTTTGTCAAACAACTCTGATGCCAACAACACTAATTGTAAAGCATATGTAAGTTATTTATTATTACCTCTTTCTCTGATGCCAACAATACTTATTGTAAAGCATATGTAAGTTATTTATTATTACCTCTTTCTCTGATGCCAACAATACTAATTGTAAAGCATATGTAAGTTATTTATTATTACCTCTTTCTCTGATGCCAACAATACTAATTGTAAAGCATATGTAAGTTATTTATTATTACCTCTTTCTCTGATGCCAACAATACTAATTGTAAAGCATATGTAAGTTATTTATTATTACCTCTTTCTCTGATGCCAACAACACTAATTGTAAAGCATATGTAAGTTATTTATTATTACCTCTTTCTCTGATGCCAACAATACTAATTGTAAAGCATATGTAAGTTATTTATTATTACCTCTTTCTCTGATGCCAACAATACTAATTGTAAAGCATATGTAAGTTATTTATTATTAACTCTTTCTCTGATGCCAACAACACTAATTGTAAAGCTTATGTAAGTTATTTATTATTACCTCTTTCTCTGATGCCAACAACACTAATTGTAAAGCATATGTAAGTTATTTATTATTACCTCTTTTTCTGATGCCAACAACACTTATTGTAAAGTATATGTAAGTTATTTATTATTACCTCTTTCTCTGATGCCAACATTACTGATTGTAAAGCATATGTAAGTTATTTATTATTACCTCTTTCTCTGATGCCAATATTACTAATTGTAAAGCATATGTAAGTTATTTATTATTACCTCTTTCTCTGATGCCAACATTACTGATTGTAAAGCATATGTAAGTTATTTATTATTACCTCTTTCTCTAATGCCAACAATACTTATTGTAAAGCATATGTAAGTTATTTATTATTACCTCTTTCTCTGATGCCAACAATACTAATTGTAAAGTATATGTAAGTTATTCATTATTACCTCTTTCTCTGATGCCAACAATACTTATTGTAAAGCATATGTAAGTTATTTATTATTACCTCTTTCTCTGATGCCAACAATACTTATTGTAAAGCATATGTAAGTTATTTATTATTACCTCTTTCTCTGATGCCAATATTACTAATTGTAAAGCATATGTAAGTTATTTATTATTACCTCTTTCTCTGATGCCAACATTACTGATTGTAAAGCATATGTAAGTTATTTATTATTACCTCTTTCTCTAATGCCAACAATACTTATTGTAAAGCATATGTAAGTTATTTATTATTACCTCTTTCTCTGATGCCAACAATACTAATTGTAAAGTATATGTAAGTTATTCATTATTACCTCTTTCTCTGATGCCAACAATACTTATTGTAAAGCATATGTAAGTTATTTATTATTACCTCTTTCTCTAATGCCAACAATACTTATTGTAAAGCATATGTAAGTTATTTATTATTACCTCTTTCTCTAATGCCAACAATACTAATTGTAAAGTATATGTAAGTTATTCATTATTACCTCTTTCTCTGATGCCAACATTACTAATTGTAAAGCATATGTAAGTTATTTATTATTACCTCTTTCTCTGATGCCAACATTACTGATTGTAAAGCATATGTAAGTTATTTATTATTACCTCTTTCTCTAATGCCAACAATACTAATTGTAAAGCATATGTAAGTTATTCATTATTACCTCTTTCTCTGATGCCAACATTACTAATTGTAAAGCATATGTAAGTTATTTATTATTACCTCTTTCTCTGATGCCAACAACACTAATTGTAAAGCATATGTAAGTTATTTATTATTACCTCTTTCTCTGATGCCAACAACACTAATTGTAAAGTATATGTAAGTTATTTATTATTACCTCTTTCTCTGATGCCAACATTATTAATTGTAAAGCATATGTAAGTTATTTATTATTACCTCTTTCTCTGATGCCAATATTACTAATTGTAAAGCATATGTAAGTTATTTATTATTACCTCTTTCTCTGATGCCAACATTACTGATTGTAAAGCATATGTAAGTTATTTATTATTACCTCTTTCTCTAATGCCAACAATACTTATTGTAAAGCATATGTAAGTTATTTATTATTACCTCTTTCTCTGATGCCAACATTACTGATTGTAAAGCATATGTAAGTTATTTATTATTACCTCTTTCTCTAATGCCAACATTACTGATTGTAAAGCATATGTAAGTTATTTATTATTACCTCTTTCTCTGATGCCAACATTACTGATTGTAAAGCATATGTAAGTTATTTATTATTACCTCTTTCTCTAATGCCAACATTACTGATTGTAAAGCATATGTAAGTTATTTATTATTACCTCTTTCTCTGATGCCAACATTACTGATTGTAAAGTATATGTAAGTTATTCATTATTACCTCTTTCTCTGATGCCAACATTACTAATTGTAAAGCATATGTAAGTTATTTATTATTACCTCTTTCTCTGATGCCAACATTACTGATTGTAAAGCATATGTAAGTTATTTATTATTACCTCTTTCTCTGATGCCAACAACACTTATTGTAAAGCATATGTAAGTTATTCATTATTACCTCTTTCTCTGATGCCAACAATACTAATTGTAAAGCATATGTAAGTTATTTATTATTACCTCTTTCTCTAATGCCAACAATACTAATTGTAAAGCATATGTAAGTTATTTATTATTACCTCTTTCTCTGATGCCAACAACACTAATTGTAAAGCATATGTAAGTTATTTATTATTACCTCTTTCTCTGATGCCAACATTACTGATTGTAAAGCATATGTAAGTTATTTATTATTACCTCTTTCTCTGGTGCCAACATTACTAATTGTAAAGCATATGTAAGTTATTTATTATTACCTCTTTCTCTGATGCCAACAACACTAATTGTAAAGCATATGTAAGTTATTTATTATTACCTCTTTCTCTGATGCCAACAACACTAATTGTAAAGCATATGTAAGTTATTTATTATTACCTCTTTCTCTGATGCCAACAACACTAATTGTAAAGTATATGTAAGTTATTTATTATTACCTCTTTCTCTGATGCCAACATTACTAATTGTAAAGCATATGTAAGTTATTTATTATTACCTCTTTCTCTGATGCCAACAGTACTGATTGTAAAGCATATGTAAGTTATTTATTATTACCTCTTTCTCTGATGCCAACATTACTGATTGTAAGGTATATGTAAGTTATTTATTATTACCTCTTTCTCTGATGCCAACATTACTGATTGTAAAGTATATGTAAGTTATTTATTATTACATCTTTCTCTGATGCCAACATTACTGATTGTAAAGCATATGTAAGTTATTTATTATTACCTCTTTCTCTGATGCCAACATTACTGATTGTAAAGCATATGTAAGTTATTTATTATTACCTCTTTCTCTGATGCCAACATTACTGATTGTAAAGTATATGTAAGTTATTTATTATTACCTCTTTCTCTGATGCCAACATTACTGATTGTAAAGCATATGTAAGTTATTTATTATTACCTCTTTCTCTAATGCCAACAATACTAATTGTAAAGCATATGTAAGTTATTCATTATTACCTCTTTCTCTGATGCCAACAATACTTATTGTAAAGCTTGTGAAAGTTATGCATTATTACCTCTTTTTGTGACTAAAAAGAGGATATGATACCAACCTAAATCAAAAGCTGCCTAAATGTCAAAATTCTGTCATCAACAATATACAAGATTCTATTCAATGTTTCAAGCCCTAAACTGCCTCGAGTCTAGAAAATTAATGAACAAATTTGTTAAAGACTATCAGATATTTTTCAAGTAAAACAAGTTGTCCAAAATATAGAAAATAGGCCAAAATTTCAGATATTTATCAAAATCAACAATGGTGTTTGGCATACAAATTGCCATAAAGTACCAGTACTATCTATATGTCTTCCTCTCCAGGTAAATCCTGTCCTTAATTTATGACATTAGCATGATCTCTTTATCTCATCCTTTCTTAAGGCATGATTTTTTAATATCTACTATTTTACACAGATTGATGGTGGTTCAGCTACAAATGAAGAGAAGAAGCAACTGTTTACAGAATATGATGTCTCCAATATAAACCAGTACACTGTCACAACAATCAGAGGTCTCAATCTGACACAGGGAGCTACCTATTATGTGTATGCTATGGGTAAGTCCAATCTGACACAGGGAACTACCTATTATGTGTATGCTATGGGTAAGTCCAATCTGACACAGGGAACTACCTATTATGTGTATGCTATGGGTAAGTCCAATCTGACACAGGGAGCTACCTATTATGTGTATGCTATGGGTAAGTCCAATCTGACACAGGGAACTACCTATTATGTGTATGCTATGGGTAAGTCCAATCTGACACAGGGAACTACCTATTATGTGTATGCTATGGGTAAGTCCAATCTGACACAGGGAACTACCTATTATGTGTATGCTATGGGTAAGTCCAATCTGACACAGGGAACTACCTATTATGTGTATGCTATGGGTAAGTCCAATCTGACACAGGGAGCTACCTATTATGTGTATGCTATGGGTAAGTCCAATCTGACACAGGGAGCTAAATTTAGAATTTGGAATAGTTATGTTTGCTGTCTTTGAAATTGATAAAAATTAAACATTGAACAAGTTTAGCTAGCAACTCATGTTACAGTTACTTATAATGCCTTGCAATACAAGGATCAAAGTCACCTGTGTTAAATATTACCATGCTATAACTGACTTTTGTTTAGCAATAGTAACATCAATCTATTGTGCATGTCACATATGAATATTCTACTTGATGCATGTTGAATAATGGTGCTTTGATGACATCAGTACGATTGTTGATGGATTTCACTGGTCAGTCCATTAATCTATTGTTAGGTCAAAAAGGTACAAAAAAACTGAATTCCAAGGTAAATTCTAGAAGGGAAAGTTAAACAAAAGTTGGGTTAAACCTGAAAATTTCACGTAATACTTTGATATATTCATTGTTGTCTCACCTTTCATGGAAGAGAGAGATGCTGTTTCATCAGTCGTGCCAACAATTGATAAAGATTGAGAAAAATATATCACACAGACAAGACATAGCTCTGTGTCAACAACTGATAAAAATTGAAAAAATATATCACACAGACAAGACATAGCTCTGTGTCAACAATTGATAAAGATTGAGAAAAATATATCACACAGACAAAACATAGCTCTGTGACAACAATTGATCAAGATTGAGAAAAATATATCACACAGACAAGACATATCTCTGTGTCAACACTTGATAAAGATTGAGAAAAATACATCACACTGACAAGACATATCTCTGTGTCAACAATTGATAAAGATTGAGAAAAATATATCCCACAGACAAGACACAGCTCTGTGTCAACAATTGATAAAGATTGAGAAAATATATCACACAGACAAGACATATCTCTGTGTCAACAATTGATAAAGATTGAGAAAAATATATCACACAGACAAGACATAGCTCTGTGTCAACAATTGATAAAGATTGAGAAAAATATATCACACAGACAAGATATATCTCTGTGTCAACAGTTGTTTCAATCTCTTATTTTTTCTTTAACAGGTGCTGATAAATCTGGAGCTTGTGGTATGGTAATGCATGAATTCATAGTGGACACCACACCACCAGACATGGGCAGGATCAAAACTGGACCTTATTATGATATGGTTTGTATATTTATGGCTGCACTAGATTTAACAAAAGGGACTAATTATGTGATTTCAAATTATTTATGAATTGTAAGGTGACATCTCTTGCATTGTGAAATAGCACTAGCCATTGCCTTTATTAGAAGTAAGCATCACAGTTAAATTATTTTCAGACCAGAATGTCAATACTGAAAAGAAATAAGGCCTAGATTTATTGCTAAATATGCTCTGTATTCCATCTTATAAATAAAAAAAAATCATCAGATCTATATATTACAGTGAAGACAAAGGGAATAAATAAACGTAAATGACTCTATGCAAAAGACTTACCCTATTCAAGCATCATGTTATCAAAAATAAATTATGGATTAATAATTTGAAGGTCTATAACATTAGAATTAAGGTATGTGCCTTGAAATATTTATGGAGGGACCATGGACACAAGCGTTGCAATAAAAAAAAATTTAAGTTTTCATTCCTTTTAATAAGTTAAAAGAATTAAGGTAAAAACAAAATCATTGACTTGATGTTCTGGATTATATCAGTCCTTTGGAAAAACAGTTTTTGAAAGTTGATTCCCCTTAAAACATGATTTTTTATTCCAGTGTGCTATGAGAAAAATAATTTTAATACATAACTATTGAACTGCTTTTGTTTCAGGTTGTGACATATGCTCAATCTAATACCTCAGTGCACGTGAATTGGGAGGGATATGGTGACGACGTTTCTGATATAGCCACATATGAAGTATCACTGTGGAGAAATAAATCATGTTCAGTAGAGGTTGAATCTGAGATGGTCGTTAGCTGGATTACCTTGTCCAATAATTATACTGATTATAACTTCATAGATCTAACTCTTAATGTAAGTTATTGTGTTGTAGGAATAATTTGTTTCTTCTGTTTTATTCTATTTATCATAAATACGTATCTTCTACATACTTTGATAAATATTTGCTAATTTGAACTATTTCTGAAACATTGGTAAACATACAAGATGTGCACACACACTTCTTTTTATGCCCCACCTACGATAGGAGAGGGGCATTATGTTTTCTGGTCTGTGTGTCCGTTCGTTCGTCCGTCTGTGCGTCCGTTCGTTTCAGGTTAAAGTTTTTGGTCAAGGTAGTTTTTGATGAAGTTGAAGTCCAATCAACTTCAAACTTAGTACACATGTTCCCCATGATATGATCTTTCTAATTTTAATGCCAAATTATAGTTTTGACCCCAATTTCATGGTCCACTAAACATAGAAAATGATAGTGCGAAATTCAGGTTAAAGTTTTTGGTCAAGGTAGTTTTTGATGAAGTTAAAGTTACATCAACTTGAAACTTAGTACACATGTTCCATATGATATGATATTTCTAATTTTTATTCCAAATTAAAGTTTTTACTCAATTTCACGGTCCTCTGAACATAGAAAATGATAGTGCGAGTGGGGCATCCGTGTACTATGGACACATTCTTGTTTAATTACTGTTATAAGAGAATTTCAAGACTGAAAGTTTTAAAGTTGATTTTAGGACATTTATATTTTTTTTCATAGAAATCAGAACCACTAAGTGTCAAGTTTATCATCACAAACGGAGCAGGCCTCTCCATAACAGACGAGTCAGTACCAATACTATTAGACATGACCAAACCAACTCCTGGAAAAGTTGTTGATGGCTGGGATTTCAAGAAAGATCGTGTTTGGTTTAACTCTCCGAGCAGTGCTAAAGGTTAATTTGTAAAAAAAAAAAGAAGAATTTTTTTTGATGCATTACTGAATTACAATTTGTTTGAAAAAGGGGAAAACATAAGACAATTCTCCCCTGAAGAACTGGTTAATTCAAAATTTAAAAACACATATGTTATTGCTTGATGTCGGGCATCAAAAGTTAATGATCCCCCTCCAAAATGTCAAGTTAACTAGTTATATTTGATATTTCATATATTTCAAGAAATGTTGAAAAAGTTTACACCCATAAAATGCAAAAATTCTAAATTATGATTTCTAGATATAGAAACAAAAAACTATCAATTTACTTTATTGGTATTGGTAAAATATTGCATATTCTCTATAAAAATTTCAGGATCTATTCTGCACATGGCGACTCCATTTGGAGCAGCCTGTCCAACACGTCCAGTATCAATTGTGAACGATACCAACTGGAAGGTCCTTCAGCAAATAGGCTTCAGAGATCCTAAAGGAGAGGACTGGCCCATTAAGATGCGTAAAGAAAATCTTGGAAAGGAAATTTTAGATGATGAACTTTGGATCAAGTTGGCAAGAGATACTAATTTGAATCTGATGTATTCTGGAGGATACTACAGAAAAGCTGACTATGAAAGAGGAGGGGAATGGGAGGTTAGTTCAAAACCAAAAAACTTCCTTTCATTTGTGTATGAATTAGTATAGTACAAAATGACTATAGAATGATAAATACCATTTTGATTTTGTTTTTTTAGATCTGATATTTAAGCAAAATGTTCTTGTAAATGATAAATTGACACCATATATAAATACAAAACTCTGTTATAGAATAAATTTGATAGTCAAATTAAATTGTAGTACAGGTAGCTTCAATTTCTTCATATCAATTAGAAACAGGTTTACTTGTAAATATTTAAAATTACAGTTTGAAATAAAGTCTGCCAGTGGTGAAGGTATGGCTGCCACATCTGTGATGTTATGGGACGGACCAGAAGGTGAAATTATGCCATTTGATCATGTTCCAGAGGCTGACTGGTCTGACACTGCCTGTTATTGCTGTTTTGAGAATCCTATTCCAGCAGTAAGTATGAATTCCTTTAAATATGTGCAAGGCTTTAGGGGAAATAATCTCTCCACCTGAATTTTTTTTAGAGGTATGATGTAGACTTTAGATTGTTTTTGAAGACAGTATGTTGACCTTCAGATATCTTTGTAATGTTTGGGTGCTGACTAGCTTTCAAGGGTAAATGTTAATAAGACAGTAAGCTTTTAACATTGATTTATCAAAAGTTGATTCAAAAGAATAATATAAAAATTAGAAGATGTGGTAGATTGCCAATGAGACAACTCTCCAAAAGAGCCCAAATGAAATAGAAATTAACAACTATAGGTCACCATAAGGCCTTCATGAGTGAAACCCATACTGCATAGTCAGCTTTAAAAGGCCCCGAAATGACAAATGTCAAAACAATTCAAACAAGAAAACTAATGGCCTGATTTATGTACAAAATAATGAACAAAAAACAAATATGATATACAGCAACAAACGACAACCACCAAATAACAGGCTCTTCACACCATCATAGTAAAGTTCTGTTCATTTTGTTGTAGTATTGTACTTTAATTATAAACAAAATTTATGATCATTTCAAAGGAGAAACAACTACCTTTTTTTAATAAATAATAGATGTGATACCTTCAGGGATAAATTTGGTCAACAAAATATTTGACAAAATACTGAAATCTCTGCTTAACAAAATATTTTACTGTATACATTGACCTTCATATGTTACATTGAAATTGAGAAATATGTTCGTGAAATGATTTGAATATCCTAAGCTCTGTAGTTTGACCATGACTAACTGGTCATTTTTTAGACAAAATTAATATCATCAGAAAAGTTTGCATATTTGACATAAATTCTGGCAAAGTAAATGAACAGTTTACATAATTCTTTATTATTTAGTGGTAATCTGCTAAGCCAAATAAATTAACCTTTGATATAACTCTCGCTTAACCAAAAAATTGACATTATTTTCCATTTTTAGACATGCACTGCTTGTAACTGTACAGCATATATAGCTGAAAAGTTTGGTAACGGTTCAATAGTTGCACCAACAACTGAAGCCATTCCTGTTGTTCATAACAAAACATCATCTCCGTACCAAGTGGTAGAAAACCCTGCAGGTGGACCTGTCACCTCACGCATTGACTTATCTACACAGCCTGCTAGAGCGTCGTGTGGTATTGAAATTTTTGCAGGTAAAATATACTTAATTTTATCCTTCCATGTGTTAGTCCATCTGGTATATCAGGTTTAAGTTTTATCCTTCCATGTGTTAGTCCATCTGGTATATCAGGTTTAAGTTTTATCCTTCCATCTGTTAGTCCATCTGGTATATCAGGTTTAAGTTTTATCCTTCCATCTGTTAGTCCATCTGGTATATCGGGTTTAAGTTTTATCCTTCAATCTGTTAGTCCATCTGGTATATCAGGTTTAAGTTTTATCCTTCCATCTGTTAGTCCATCCGGTATATCAGGTTTAAGTTTTATCCTTACATCTGTTAGTCCATCCGGTATATCGGGTTTAAGTTTTATCCTTCCATCTGTTAGTCCATCTGGTATATCGGGTTTAAGTTTTATCCTTCAATCTGTTAGTCCATCTGGTATATCAGATTTAAGTTTTATCCTTCAATCTGTTAGTCCATCTGGTATATCAGGTTTAAGTTTTATCCTTCAATCTGTTAGTCCATCTGGTATATCAGGTTTAAGTTTTATCCTTCCATGTGTTAGTCCATCCGGTATATCAGGTTTAAGTTTTATCCTTCCATCTGTTAGTCCATCCGGTATATCAGGTTTAAGTTTTATCCTTCAATCTGTTAGTCCATCTGGTATATCAGGTTTAAGTTTTATCCTTCAATCTGTTAGTCCATCTGGTATATCAGGTTTAAGTTTTATCCTTCAATCTGTTAGTCCATCTGGTATATCAGGTTTAAGTTTTATCCTTCCATGTGTTAGTCCATCCGGTATATCAGGTTTAAGTTTTATCCTTCCATCTGTTAGTCCATCCGGTATATCAGGTTTAAGTTTTATCCTTCCATCTGTTAGTCCATCCGGTATATCAGGTTTAAGTTTTATCCTTCAATCTGTTAGTCCATCTGGTATATCAGGTTTAAGTGTTTATCCTTCCATCTGTTAGTCCATTCTGTATATCGGGTTTTTTTATAAAAATTTTATTGATTCTCATTCACCATTTTGTCATGACCAAATACTTATCTTTTTCAACCTGCAAAAAATGGGAGAGTTTGTAAACACCGACAAACTCAACGATTTGGTGAAATATAGTATGACAAAACAGACTGCTATATTAAAATTGTATTGACATGTGCCATATCATATCTGTATGATTTTTCAAAAAATGAATTGATGTAATAACATGAGTTGATTTTGTGTATAGGTGATGACCCACATGTTGTAACGTGGTGTAGAGTCTTCAATGATACATTACCACCACAAATGGTAGAAGATGTCCTAAATTTTGACCCATCAGCTGATTTCCACACTTACAAGATTGTTGTTGACTTTGAAGCTGATGAAGCTGTGAATGTAAGTTTGTAATAAAAATTCAGGAAAAAAATTGAATGTTAATGTGAGCTGTTATTTTGTTTGGTTAGAGTATTCTAATTATTTTTAACACAAATATTGTTTCGGCTTTATAAGAAATGATTGTATGAAAGAAGTCCTCATGTTCTGTAGAGGAATGTTTTGTATTTAAAGTTGATGAATGGAAATTGACTTTGTAAATCTGACTAACAAAGGAAAGGAAATAAATAACATTTAATGTATAATCAGGGTAAAATAAATAACATTTAATGTATAATCAGGGTAAAATAAATAACATTTAATGTATAATCAGGGTAAAATAAATAACATTTAATGTATAATCAGGGTAAAATAAATAACATTTAATGTATAATCAGGGTAAAATAAAAAGAAGCAAGAAAGTTGATTTACAGTATTTAATGCAGAAAAAGTATGTGAAATCTAGTTAAATTATACATAGTATATTGATGAAGGATTTTACCAAGCCTTTCTTTGCATGATCTATTAATAAAAGCAATTAGTTCTCAGTTATTTTAATGTATTTTTCTTTACATTAAATGCATTGCCTTTTCCCTTATCATTATTGCCTTTAATATGTTTTGTAGGATTTAATTATTTCCTTTTCGTTTTACAGCCATCATTGTGTTTCTATTTGTATGTGGATGGAGTATTATGGAGTAAAGTATGTGGTATACGTGATCTCAGTACAGACACAGACCTAATCTTCCATGTATTCCCTAAAAACAATTATTTACCTCCAGTTTTTGACAGTTTTAATCCCTATTCCACCAAGGCATTCTTCCGTAATGTTGTTTTACCTCCTGAACCAGGTGCACATTGCAGATATGGTGCTCCTTTCCGAGGTGGAACAAATCCAATAATCAAGTATGAAATTGGTATAGGAACTACGATATTAGGCACAGAGGTTGTTCCTTATAAAGAAATAATATCACCATGTCTCCCATGTTATAACTTTTGTTCACGTTACAATTGTAATTCAACATGTGATGCTAATGAACATGTGTTATACCAGTTTATGCTTGACAACTTTACTCTGCCAGCTACAAGAATGGAGGACAATCAGACTAAAACAATAGATTATTATATCACAGGTAAAAATAGATTATTATATCACAGGTAAAAAACATCTTACAGTCTATGCATAGGATTTCTTTTCTCTTCTTTTCTTTTCTTTTCTTCACTGTGCTAAAATACTGGCTTGTAAAATAGATTATCACTATTTTCTTAAATTTTCCTTGGATATTTTTTTACGAAAATTTTTAATATCACGCTGCTCGAGTCGTATTTTCTCAGTAGAGTAGGAAGAGAATCTATGACCTCATATGCCTACTTCATTGACGTTACCTAGGAAAATACCGATAAAAAGATCATTAATGGTCTTTCAACCTCAAGGATGTTTCTCTGCTACATCTCATCTCAGGGCTTTAACTCTTTGATTGATAATCTATAATTATATTTTTTTTAAATTGGAAACTAATGCCAGTGAAAACAATATCTGACAGGTGTACACAAGCACAGATGACAACAGTTTGCTTGAAGAGAGATTGAGTGGATCTAGGATAGAGAAGGAATTTGTTCATTTTAATTTTTAGAACACAATATGCATTTATTGCTATTTTGTATCAGTGTTTTAAAGGTCAACTGAAGTGTGTAGATCAGGTATCAAATCAGTATATTTCCTTATATAGTTCATTGATTTGTATTATATGATCATCCTTCTTGAGGTGCACATTTTTGTGTTTTCCCCCAAAAAAGGTGAATTTTCAGAAGGAATAAAACATGAAATCCATTAATAGGATTAAAAAAAAAAAAGAATTTTAACCTTGATTTATTGACTGTCATTGAAAAAAATGTCTGATTTAAAAAAAAAACTTGAATAAATTAATTTCAGTGAAAGCTGTGCTTGGTTCTGGTGTTACCACAGTTGTGTCTTCAGATGGATTTTACATTGACGATACACCACCAATATTTGATCCTGATGTGATGGGCAGTGATATTTATATTGATGTAGATCAAGGGGAGTTCACTCCTGCCAGATATCAGGGATCCAACAGCACAATAAAGTCATTCTGGAGATGTTTTGATGAAGAAAGTGATATTGTGGTTAGTATGAGATATTTATATTGTTATAGATCAAGGGTGGTTCACTCCTGCCAGATATCAGGGAACCAACAGCACAATAAAGTCATTCTGGAGATGTTTTGATGAAGAGAGTGATATTGTGGTTAGTACATTTACTTGTGCCTGCTATAAAGGACTCTGGTGTGTTTGATTTATTGCCCACCATTGTGTGAAGCATGTATAAATGCAAAAGGTGCACTTGATTCAAAGGAATCCTACAAAACCTTTTATTTTCATTGACACAAAACATAGATGTTGTTAGATTACAATGGTCGTTTTGAATTAAAGTTAATAAAGTCATAAATATTTTGGGTCTCTGCTATATTTTGTTTTTATTTATTTTAAGGAAAATTGGTGGGCCATAGGTACCACAGTTGGTGGACAAGAGTTACAGGAATTTGAGTCTATAGGTGCCAATCAGACTGCCATTAACAGTACATTTGAAGGCATCTTGAAACACAATACCACTTACTATGTGTCCCTGATGTGTGCTAATGGTGCTGGATATGTTGTGAGCTACAATGATACTAAAGGTATATAACGCTACATTCCCATTTATAGGACTCCAACAGTTCAATTTATTTTGCCAGACAAGTTTTGAGAACAGTCAGAATATTCGTATTTAGGACAAATACTGATTTATGTGAATAATAGTCACAATTCTAGATAAAATTGTAATGGTTTAGGAAGTCATAACTGTAGAAGAAAATTAAATATGTTTTTAGTAGGTCAGATACTGAAAAAGTTGTGAATTTATGGGAAAAAGATTTAAGATGAGAAATGATGATATCAAAAAGTGGCCAATTCAAATTAAAAAGATTAACATATGCAAAAACTGAACAAGCATTCTAGAAAAAAATTAAAAATTAAAGAGAAGAATGTCAGATAATCTAAGGTATTCATGGCTGTCTAAGAATGTCAGATGATCTAAGGTATTCATGGCTGTCTAAGAATGTCAGATGATCTAAGGTATTCATGGCTGTCTAAATATGTCAGATGATCTAAGGTATTCATGGCTGTCTAAGAATGTCAGATAATCTAAGGTATTCATGGCTGTCTAAGAAGGCCAAATTTTCAGGTCAAGCTTTGTATTTATTATGATAAATAGAAACTACAAATGTTAAAGCAGTTTGATTTACTTGACAGGTGTTATTGTACTTCTGGAGGATCCAGTAGATGATGTAAATACCACTATACCTGGGGCTACCCAATTATCAGCTGATGTCACTCCAATAGATTCACTGCAAAGTACTGATCCAACCAAACTTGGAGTGGAATTTACACTAAGTCAAGACGACACAATCAATAGATATGGTATGTATATTAAATTTATTATTATTTAAACACGATTTTTATCAGGTCTTTGCCGGCATTTGATGTCAAACTAAATTAAGGCTTTTATATTGTATTGTCAGTGAGGTTTTTTTTCTCCTCCTATTTTTGAGCCCTACCCTGAATTTCTTTCAGGCACATCATGTAGTTATTGTTGTATTAAATTCTGAATATTTTACTTCAGTTGCCACAAATAGTTGGTTAGATATTTTAGTTTTTATTTGCAAGATCCATTAAATTTTAATTTTGAGCATATGTTAAGTTTTAGGAAAAAAGTGTTGGCCAGTTGCTTGAAAAATTACATGTCGTTAGAAGCCTAGTATTGATAATGGTAGATATGATCACTTATAAAACAAGACATTACTTTAATTACCAATAATTTTTTTTATGGTAGATTTGCGTCAAAATTCTTCCAACCCTTGCATGCATGCTTATTATCAAGAATTTATTTTCTTCATTTTTTTAACCAATTGAAAGTTATTTTCCTTTATGACCTGTATACCGGTTTAAGTTCATCATAGCATAATTATTGAGTTTGAATTGCCTTTTGCATCGTTGATTAATAGAATTAGATTGTAGGATCTAAGATTTTAACTTCCATACATTTTTATTGAAAAATGTTTTTGTAAATTTGCTACAGCTATGACTAATGTTAAATACTATTTCTAATGTAATGGTGGTCAAAAAAAAATTTCAGATTTGTGCTGTGGAACAGATGAAGAAAAAGATGACATTTTCCCATGTACTTGGGTAGGATACAATGTTTCTGGGACAATCATGATTGAAGATGGATACGTGAGAATAAATGGTGAAAACATAAGACGATTATCTGAATTAAACCCTGTTCAAAATACAAGTTTGTCTGAAGCAGATCGTCTTTCCGGTGCCAATAATGTATTTAATATGGAGCCAGGACGTACCGTATTTATGATGATGAGGTTATGTAATGAGGCCATGAGATGTATTAACAAGACAATGGGAAGTGTCATAATAACCAATGCCAACACTGACCTAGAAACATCACTGAATGGGTTGCCCATTACAATATCAGTCAACCCAGGTTCTGGCAGCAGGAAGAAGAGAGCTGTCGGAGATGATTTAATCATTGTAACACCAAGTAGTAAGTATTAGCAAGATTTATAAGGACACAACAAATATTTAATGTAACAATTGAAACCTCTGGCATGGCAAGTATAGAAGTCAATCCACTAAATTTACTAAAAAAAAATTGTTTGCACTCTTGATAATTTCTTGAATTACATTAAAAATTTAAATTCAAAAGAGCTTAGGACAGACATATTCAAATCTTCCCCTCAACCAGAGTTCTGAAAGTGGCTTTAAACACTTACAATCAATCAATCATACATAAATGTACATGTCAGAAAGTTTTTGTACATTTGATTATAGACAGTATAACATTATTTTGATCATTTCTTGTTCTGCATTGTAGATTTGACTTCTGGACACAGTACACATATAGACAGTATAACGTCATTTTTATCATTTCTTGTTTATTTTAGATTTGACTTCTGGACACAGTACAACATTTACAATCCTGACACATTCTGAGTTAACAGCAACCTATGATTCTGCAGCATCAACAGATTTTGTACCTTATATTGTTGATCCATCTACTACCATTGATTTGGTGGATAGAACTCTTCTTGGAAGGTATGATTGTGAAACTGAAAGTTAAAAATATGTTTTTTGGGATGGCAGAAACTAAGTTGATGAAAAATCTCATTTCACAGCATTTGGTGTTTATGACTCCAGAAATATTGTCAAAATTTTGACTCATATCAATCATTTAATGGAGAGGGTGCGTTCCTTTTGTTGTTTAATGTACATTGTAAATTTTATATGATTTGAAACCCTACATGGTTGTGTTTTGCTGATGATACAATTAACAGTTAAACATATCTCAACCAGCTTTTCTCCTTAAATGAATTTTTTTTACCATTTAATTATGTTGGATATTTTCTGTTCTAGATTATATGGAAGTGAATTTGCCTTTGCCTTTGTGTCTGTGGGACATATTATGATGCCTGGACCAATTGTGATGACATACAGTGATGTTGCTGGACCAGGACCCCATGATTCTGGCAATAGGACATTATTAGTACACTGGAATCCAGGTAAAATAAGAAATAGTTGTGTTGCACTGGTTCACTTTTCTTTTACTTTAGATTCTTTAACTTTA